>NW_025423498.1:521453-710848 GCF_020740685.1 Jaculus jaculus
GGAAAAAATTAAAAAGAGAATCTAAACTGAAGTTGCCACTGAAGGGGCTCTCTGTTCCTAGAAAGTAATGCCGTGGGAGGGTTTCCTTTGTGTCAGCATAGAGGCTATACCACCATGGTCCAAGGGCAGCAGACTTCATCCCGAGCTGACAGCAGGGCTGGCAGCATTGTCCTCGAAGTACTGGTTTCTCAAGCATGAAAGACGCACAGATGAGGGGCTCATGCATGCTTTCATCACAGTTACAAGGAATGCTGAGGACAGGAAATGTGTGAGGTCAGTGTCCCTGCAGAGAAGCCATGGAACGCCACTGCATAAGGCTGTAAAGGTGAAGCCTGAGTTGCAGTAGAGACAGCAGCATGTTGGAGATTGCAGAACCTCTGAGAAAAAGCTGCATGCATGGAGTAGAGCCTGCAGGAAGCACAGGTAGAGGATGGGGCTACTAAAGGCTGTTGAAGACACACAATTTCACTGTAAGCCCCAGATGCCAGGCACAGGGCCACAAATGGTGAGAACAAGCATTTGTTTCTTTTGCATGGCATTGAGCTTTCATAGTGTAATCGACAATGCTTTTGCTTGAAAAACATGTAAATGACTTACAAAAATATCAAAATATTTTAAGTACGTTTGCTTTAAGTAAGTTTTGTACTGGGCCCCATTCATAGCTCTCCTGAAACACATAATGGTGTGTGGACCATAGGCTAGATACCCCTACTTTGATGATTCAGGGACTTGTAGTCACATCTTCTCCTTTAATCATGATAGAAATGTGTGTCTTCTTATTTTTTATTACAGTTTATCTGGTTAGAGACTCACTGACATTGTTTTTATAAAGAATCCACTTTATATTTTGTTAATTTTTTTCTATTGATTTTTCTGTATTGAATTTCTTGGCTAACTTTGCTTTGCATTCATTCCTTTCTAATTTCCTAACAGAAGATTAAAAATATTTTATTTTTATTTATTTGACAGAGAAAGAGGGAGAGAGAGAGAGAGAGAAAGAGAGAGAGAGAGAGGGAGAGAGAATGGGCATACCAGGACCTACAGCCACTGCAGATGAACTCCAGATGTATGTGCTCCCTTGTGCATCTGGCTAACATGGATCCTGGGGAGTAAAACCAGGGTCCTTTGGCTTTGCAGGCAAACACCTTAACTGCTAAGCCATCCATCCAGCACCTAACATAAGTTTAAAGCGCTGACTTTTGTGTTAACATAAATGCTTTTAATTCTGTAATTTACTTCAAAATACCATTTAAAATAATATTTATTTATGTATTTGCAAGCAGAGACAGAGGGAGAAATAGAAATAAGAGAGACAGACAGAGAGAAAGTACGCATGCTAGGACCACTAGCCACAGCAAACAAACCCCAGAAACATGTGCCACATTGTGCATGTGGCTTACATAGGTATTGGGGAATCAAACCTTGGTCCTTAGGATGTGCAGGCAAGCTCCCAACCACTAAGCAACCCTTATAGCCCCTAAGCACCATTTTTACTGCAATGAATAAATTTTGGAGAGTTGCATTGATTATATTAAATTCAATCAATTTGCATTAATTCAATTAAAAATATTTTGACATTTATTCAGAATATTGATCTAGTTACTTTATAGAAGTGTCCTGCTTGAGCTCCAGGCATTTGGGAGCTTTTCCAAGTGTGTTGCTGATACTTGTTCCCTGCTTGAATCCATTGTGGCCTAAGGCAGACTTTCTGTGATTTCACTCCCTTACATCAACTGTGATGTATAACAGGCCCCGGAATGAAATTTGTCATGACTACTTCTGCCTTGTGTTGAGAAATGTCCTATGAAGGATAAGATGTCATCCAGGGATATTATGTTATTATTGTTGCTTTTCTTTTCAGTAAAATTGCAAGTAATACTTTTTCCTCATATAATAGATATAGTAATTCCTACAGAAATATGTTATTTGTTTCTTAAACTTTCATTTTGAAAGTTTTGTGACATTAATAGTTTAAGATTAATATAGGACAAAGAGGAGAAATACCTGATAATACTAAGAAAGGCTATTTGATGTTGTCTCTACCATCTTAGGAATGCAGGCGTTATTATCACTGCCCTAGACAACATCACTTGTGTGAGGTTGCATGCTCTGGGGTATTCTTTCTGACTTTAAATAAAGAACAAGGATTTTATGAGCTTCTTGATGTGACTAAGGGCATATGCACAAGGTGGAGTTAACCTTATTGATATCAGTGATCTTTCTGGAAAATCTGGGTCTCCTGTGCTGGCCTGTTTTCTTCTTCCTACACTAGCTTCTAGCCACAGAAGGGCCACCCAACACTTTCCACTGTTGCACTGATGCTGATGAGAATTGGGAAGGAAAGAAGAAAAATAACAAGACCCTATATTGAGCACATGAGTATGTCACATTGTCAGGTCAAATATATTCAAGAGGTGAAAATTCTGATAAAGCTTTATGTTGACAACACTTCATCCCCACTGAAAACAGAGCTCCATCAATGGGGTCAGGAGCAAGTATTTTGGCTTAAGCAGCTTTCTTTTTTATTCATTAGACACAAGATTGTTGACTCTGATGAAATGCTGAAAATGAACCAATAAATATCATTTAGAGAAAAATGTGTCACTGTGCCAAGAAAGTGCTCATGGAACTTCAAGGAAGAGAAGTGCTCTTAGTGAAATCTAGAGCTGGTTTTTTTTTTTTTTTGGTTTTTTTTTTTTTCTCAGTTCACATCAGACGGGTTATGTGCCAGAGAGTAAGAAGGTTTAGTGGGAGGCACACGTCATGCAAGAGCGTGAACACCCAATCATCATGCTTATGAACCAATAAAAGGATCTAGAGCTGTTTTAATTGTGTATTCTGACATGGTCAAAACAATTTATTGTTTAAATTTATGAAAATGTAAATGCATCATGGTGCTGGGTTACCAGAATTGGGGCTATAAAATTGAAAAGGATGGAGATGAAATTAAACTTTATCAATCCAGATATTGAGAGTGGTGGTACAATGGGTCAGTGGACAAATCACTTGCTGCACATGTATGAGAACTAGAGGTTAGATCCCCAGGACCCACATAAATGATGGGTACATATGGCCACTCACCTTTAATCCTAGTACTCAGGAGGTGGAAAAAGATACCCAGGACAAGCTGGCTAGCTAAACTACAACATTAACAAGTCCTGGGTTCAAGTGAGAGGTCCTTCCCCAGTAACTAATGTGGAGAACGATGTAAGAACACAAGTGAACTCAATTTATGGCCTCCATATGTATGTGAACACATGTACATGCACACCTAAATACATGTACATTTGTACCCACACACATGTGAATACACATACACATGCAAAAAATTATATTGGGAAAGGATTCATTGTACACAAATGGCTGCAAAGTCAGGGCCTGATGTGAATCTTCCATGTTTCAGACACATCTTCATCCCAACCTTTCTACATTTATTTCTTAGAGTAATATTTGCTGTTATTAGGACACCACAGAGAAAATATACAAAATCTTTCAGGAGCCCAAACAACTTTCCTTATTTTAATATTCTGTCCATTAATATGCTAGTTTTAATTTCTAAGGAAAATACAGAAAATCAGAACACAGTGTTACCAATAATAAGTGTATTCTAGATGTTTCTCTCTTTTTTATTTTGAAAGATAGAGAAAGAGGGAGAGGGAAGGAGGGGAAGGGAAAGAGAGAGAAAGAGAGAGAGAGAATGAGTGCTCCAGGATCTGAAGCCACTGTGAATGAACTCCAGACTTTTGTGCCCCCTTGTGGGAACTTGCATCAGTGCATGAGACCTGGAGATTTGAACATGAGTTCTTGCAGGTAAGCACCTTAACAGCCAAGCCATCTCTCCAGCCTGTCAATTATCTGTTTTTACTACACCGTGAAGATTTTAATTAAAATAAATTGCTAGTCTTGAACTCAGACACCTTCTGATGTAATATAAATTCAGAGTAAAATAATTTGAATTCATTTTCCTACAAATCATTGCTCAATGAAGACAAGGTTTTTGTGAAAAGAAAATTACAATGCTAAAGGTCACACTTAAAAAGGAAGTGTGACAAGGTGATAGAAATTAAATGGAACAAAACATACTGTAAATATTGTACACTAATATTTTGATGTCATAGCACTTACAATATCACTCATAAAACTGTTTTATAAAAAGCCTTTAATGTTTAAAAGTGACTTAAGGATTTCAGAAAAAAATGAAAGGAATACCCATAGTAGAGGATATTGCCTTTGATTTTTTACTAGAGTTGGCATCATGCATGTGCCTAGTATCTCCACTCATCCTGGATTCTCCATATCATCCAAGTGCATGATGTCTAGTGTTATGGGATCTGGGGCAGTAGGATCCCCCAGGGACACATAAGAATTGTCTCTCATACTAGTATTATTTTCTGTAATAAAGATACATAAGCATGTACTAAAGATCTCACCAAAGCATAGCAGGTAGAGAGACGATGGAGAGACCAAGGCTTCAGGTCTCACAAAGGCCACAATAGCATCTCCTGAGCTCTTCAATCAGTTGAGGATGAAAGGGGAAGATTTCTCACTGGTGAAAAATCCTCATTTTCTTTCTTTTTGGAAAGGACTGCTTTGAAGATACATTTCATGTGAAATAAAATGATGCTTTAGTGAAGCAGAGACCCAATGCCACCCCTTCATTCTGCACAAGGCATGGATGGGACCAGCAAGGAAGTAATACTCTGGTTGGCAGATGTCCTGGAAAGAGATTAGTGGTTACAAGTCATTTTTTCTGGGTTCTCACAGAGACCTGCATAAGTCCAGGGTTGACAGAAATCAGAGGTCATGTTAATGACACTTGAGTCCAATAACAAAAGAATCAGTGTAGTTTCCCACTCACACACTAGCTTTAGTGTGCGACTTATCTTGACACCAGATTCAAGGCTTATATCCGCTAAAAGAGTAACTGTCTTAATTTCCTTAGATCCTGTACTCTCATAAATTAATTGGGAGCACATTTAAGTAGGGAAATTAGGTAAAATGCATAGAAAATACTTAGCTAATGGGAGTTAGTACAAGAGTTGTCCTTCAGGAGCAAATGCATATGAAGTCAACTGGTGGCTATTACACATAAACACCTGCTGTGTATACTTCCCACCATACTGCCACTGCACAACTTCCAACTGTACTTGCCCTAATGGAAATCTAGCAAGGATGATGGACTGTCCTCAGTCAATACCTGGCAATAAACCATGATGGTACCTTTAGGGGGGTTGTCAACTTTAAGGTTATAACTTGCAGTATACACACTTGCTTTCACCTAACAAACACTTAAGAGGATCTTCCATGAATCAGAAATGATTCATTTTTCCCCTTCTGAGGGAAAGATTAAAGGTTTATTCATAGGGATGTCTGCTAGTAAACAAGCAGGATGGCTTGTTTCTGCCTCTGAATACCTCAGATGCAATTGCAGAAGAGAGCAGAGGATTTCTATGAGCACCATGTTTTCACCATGCTCTGCACTGCATGTATTTATTAATGCCACCTGAAGCAAAAAGGACCCCATGAATCATTTCTTAACAGAGCCTTGGAAATGTAATTGAAGTTTTCTCTCATGTACATCTTTGATGGCTACATGTCAGCATCCCATATCTTCTAAAGGACTGGTCTGCTTGTTAATGTCCATCCTGCAAACTCCCATAGCTGTTGAGGGGCCAGAATTTATTATTTTTGTGCTACTTTCATTTATCATGTGGAGATGAATGTGTAATCTGCAAAATACTAGAGTTTCCACATTGCAAAACGTATATTTAAATTTACTTACTCATATGTTTTTGCTCCAACTTACTGAATATTTTCCAAAGCAGAAATATATTCAAGTTTAACATTTCACAGTTTTATCCATGTGACACCAAACAGTACCTCAAAATTAACTACTATCTAAGCTAAAGCCCACATCTTTTATGAAACCTAAAGCAAACCTTAAATGATTCCAGATTGTCATTGATGCCTTGTGAGTCAACTCTGCATGTGGGGGACACTGCCAAACCAGAGATACCCCAAGATCTGAAGCTCTGACATAATTGAAGGGCAGAAGGCACAATGACATTTTTAGTTACATCAGAAATGAAATGTATGAGAGGATCATGATCAGATCCCAGATGGAAACAGACATCTGACTCACAATCTGAAACAGCTGGCCCAGACACCAACAGTGTCCAAAGTGAGCAGCCTAGGATTGTAATGTCCTCCTGTTGGAGTGTGCCTTTATTCAATATAAACTGACCTTCCTTATCTTTCCTAACTAATGTTGAAGTCTGCCTTGTCAGATATTAGGATAGCAACCCCTGCTTGTTTTCTAGGCCCATTATTTCAACCTTTCACCCAAGACAGTGTCCATTCATTGTGGAAAGGTGAGTTTTTTGGAGGCAAGAAATTAAAGGCTCCTGCTTTGTAACCCATCCTGCAAACCTATGTCTTTTGGTTGGGACATTGAGGCCATTGATATTAAGAGATGTTATTGAAAGATGTGCATTTATTTTTTGCCTTTTTTTTTTCAAGGTAGAGTTTCACTCTAGCTCAGGATGACCTGGAATTCATTAGTCTCAGGATGGTCTTCAACTCACGGTGATCCTCCTACCTCTACCTCTTGAGTGCTGGGATTAAATGCCTGCGCCACCATGCCTTGCTTTAATTTTTTTTTTTTTTTGTAGTTCTTCAGGTTTTACCTTTGTTCTCTTGTGTTAACTAGTATTTGAGTATTGTTTCTTTTTTTCAGGTTCCTTATATGTGTGCCTTTCTTTCTCTTCAGCATGGAGGATACTTTCAATTATTTTCTGTACAGCTGATTTTGTCTTCAAATATTCCCTTAGCCTGCTTTTGTTGTGGAATGACCTATTTGAATGGATAGCTTTGCAGGATAAAGTGACCTTGGTTGACAGTTGTTATCTTTCAGAACTTGGAATACATCACTTCAAGCCCTACTGGCTTTTAAAGTTTGTATTGAGTCATCTGCTGTGATCCTGATGGGCTTGCCTTTGAAGGCAACTTGATTTTTCTCTAACTGCTTTCAATATTTTTTTCTTTGGATTCTACGTTTGATAGTTTAATTATAATATGCAAGGAGAGGTTCTTTACAGGTTTTGTCTGGTTGGTGTTCTAAAGGCTTCCTGTATCTGCATTGGCACCTCTTTCCCAATTTGGGGGAAGTTTTCTGCTATGATTTTGTTGCAAATGCCTACTATGCCTTTGCAGTGAAATTCTTCTCCTTCTACTATATCCTGAATTCTTATGTTTGATAATTTCACAGTGCCCAGAATATCTTGAAATTCCCATTCATACTTTCCTCTTAGTTTGTCTTTCACTTTGTTGGACTGTATTAGATCTGCCACATGATTTTCTGGTTTAGATATTCTTTCCCTTCCTTCATCCATTCTACTGGTGAGATTTTCTACAGAGATTTTTATTTCATTAACTGTATTCTTCATTGCTAGTAATTATGAGTGTTTTTTCTTTATTATTTCTATTTCCTTATTTATGTCTGGTACTGACCTCTTTATTTCATTAAATTGGTGTTCTGTATCTTCTTTGGTTCTTTTGATTTCCTCTTTCATTCCTTTGATTTCCTCTTTGGCTTCTTTGAGCATATTTATAATTGTTCATTTTAAACCTTCCTCGGGCATTTCCTCTAACATTCTCACTAGAGGTCATTTCTGATGCATTAATACTTTTTTGTGGATTTATATTGTCTAGATTTTTGGTGCGTCTGTTGTAATAATGTATATATTTTTGCATCTTGTGTTAATTTAATGCTTTGATTTTTAAGTTAGCTGCAGTATTATTAGATGTATCAATCAATCTGATGTCATAGGTGTGGCCCTCAAGACTCTCAGAGTATCTAAAAAGTGACCTTAGGTGTTGGATTTGCCTGCTATAAGAGTATTCAAGTAGGCTGAGTGGAACAAAATGCAGGCAGATTCTAAATTTTAACTAAACAATATACACTTTCAATGACAAACAGAAGAGAGTATTTATGCAAGAGTAGGTATTATTACAATCAGATCCTCTAACAAAATCACTGTCCCTTAGGGTGTGTGTTGCTCCACACTCTTAATCCTATTAATAAGGAGGTTAAGATTTCTGGCTTGTTGAGTGTTCCAGGTCAGCTTGTGACCAAGTGAGACTCCTCCCTAGTGTACAACAGAAGAGGAAACAAAGCCACTACAAATCAAGAAGCAACAAATAACAAGACCAAAATATAGCTTATTTAAGAATGGCAAATCTGACCATCCATCAGATTTAACATATAATTTATCCTGATATGGAAGGTGCAATGAGCACTTCCAGATCAGGCCTATATACCAGGCTTATTTGGTGAGTACTGACTTGGTGTAGTCCCAGTTACCTTTTGGGATTATTCTGGTCTCACTTATGCTGTGCTCCTTCTTGGTTCCCTCTTTGGTGCACTGTGGCATCAAGTAGACTGGCTGGGTTGTTGGATCACCAGTGCTAGGTGATGTGATCTCCCTTCCCCTTGTCTCTGGTGCTTGCTGATGCCGCCACTGGCAGTGGGGGAGGGGAGGCTGTGGATGGTGGCTGTAGTTCTCCTGCTGGTCCACATGATCCTCTACCTCATGATCTGCTCTTCCCTTGTTTGCTTTGGTTCTCCATGTTTCTTGAGTTTGCAAAGAGGTCTGGTGTGAGTGGAAAATCCCTTCACCTGGCTTTTCCTGAAGCTCAAGCTGAGCCTTGAAACTGTGGCCCTGCACACCTGGTGCTACTGCTACTGGAACCGCTTCTGCCTGCCTATGTGGGCTCTGTATGCTCTGGATCTCTCCTACATCTCTACTGCCCTTGGTAATTTCTTATACACTTCACTTTTTAGTAGAAGAATGTATTTTGCTGTGTTTATTTACTTATTTTTTGGCTTTTTCTCCCCTAGGCTGCTTTGGCGTGGTTCCTACACTGCCATTTTAACCAGAAGTCCTCCAAAGTGAGCAGCCTAGTAGGTCAGCCTCTGCTCTTGGAAAGTCAGAAGATTGTCTTCAGAAAACTCAAGATTTCAGACAATAACAAATAAAACAACTGGTCATAAATGGCCATGACTTCACAAGTAATTGAAAGCCCCAATTTTTGTTCTTTTGTGCAATTAAGACAAATGAGTGAGCCAGAGGTATGTCTCTCACAAATCCATAAAACGCCTTGGTCTAGCTAGTTCATCTGCAGCTTCCCATCAGGCCCTGGTAGAGCTATCCCTGTACCCAACCAGGAAGCTTTCTTTCTCCTCTGTCTCCCATTGACCCCAAGCTGAGAACAATGTTGAATGCTCTAGCTGTTAAAACAGAGAATCTATAGCTTTTGCCCTTCTCATTTGGTTGGCCATCTTTTCTTTGATGATTGATCCCCATTCTCTTCCCACATGCATTCTGATTCCGAGATCTGCCACTCAGTGTTGTGGAGGAGGCCCTCAGGGATTTCAACACAGTTTATTATCATTTCATTCAGCTACTTCGGATAGATGCTGAGAAGTCTTACAGGTGGTCTTAGCTGAATACATCTAATAATCTTAACAATAAGAACCAAGACATTTCCTACCATGTCTGTGGCATCTGTGTGAAGAAGTAGTGTACAGAGAATGGATGATAAAGGGATGGATTTAAGATGTTCTCAAAATGCAAAACTGTTCAACGAGGGGCCCACTGACAAATGTAACATCATTAACAGAGAGCGCTAGATATTTCAGTACTATGAATAGTTATAAAATGTTCTTTTATCCACAGTAGAGATAACAGGAGAATCACAGATGTGGGTATCTGTGGTAGGAAGCTGCTGATATGCTGTGTGATACTCTCTTTTAGACAATAGGGACCTGACCAATGTTGAGTGCCAAAACTTCTAGCTCTTAATCTATTAATATTAAAATATTTGGGGCTGGAGAGATGATTTAGTGATTAAGGTGCTTGTCTGTGAAGCCAAAGGAACCATGTTTGCCTCTCCAGGTCCCAAGTAAGCCAGAAGCATAAGGTGATGCAAGCACACAAAGTCACACATGCCCACAATGTAGTTCACATATCTGGAGTGATTGAAGTGGCTAAGGCCCTGGTATGCCAATTCTTCCCCCCCTCCCCAAAATAAATAAATAAATACATACATACATACATATATATGACCTATTTATTTCCAGGACATGATTTTTGTAGATATTTTGTAGGTATTAGTTAAACTAAATATCTTATAATTCCACTTGACTATAATTTTTAGGCTGAGATAATCAAATATCCCAATCTTATAAGCAGAATATCAGTGGAATGTTTTAAAAGGGAAGTATAAATTAGACCTGAGTGTTGGTAGAATTCAAATCCCGAGGCTCCCTGGTACCAGTCTGACCAACTCTCTAGTGAGAACGTGGGCTCAGTGGTAACTCATGGCCAATATCACATTGTTGGCAACCTCCTCACTCAGCCAGCTCAGTGACACACAAGACCACAATCAGAAAATTATATTCCCTTATTTGGTTTTCCTAAAGACAAGACCTTGCCAAGAAGTAGCTGTAGGAGACCATATGTAGACAGCATTGCCATGTGAGCTTGAAGGAAGAGGGATGGAAGTTAGCCTGCCTTACATGCAATCAGACCAGTTAAGAGGAGGGCAGTGAGCTGAATTCCAGTTTGGAAAAAATTATCATTTGAAGTTCAAATCTCTGGAGGTCCACTGTGTAATTCCATTAAGAAAAGTGAGGAAATGTTTGGCATTTTGGGGGAAAATTATATCTTAAAAGTCAGAGCACTGGGCTAGAGAAATGGTTCAGCATAAGAGCACTTGATGGATAAGCATGGGGACCCAAGCTCTATCCCCAGCAAGTGCATGGCCATTCATGTCTATAATACCAGCACTGAGGGAGCAGGGAGAAATTTCACTGTGCTAATTGAACAGCCAGGCAGTATAGCCTATGATGATGAGTTCTAAGTTCAGCCCGAGATCCTGTCTCAATGAGTAAGCTAGATGAACCATAAAGGAAGACCTTCCTATGTCCTCTGATTGCCTCTGTGCACATGGGGTGCACTTATCTACACACACACACAGACACTACACTATATAAACTTCAGAACATGTTTAAAAAGTAAAATTTTGTCATGCATGCAATTATATAAATATGTTGTTTTATTTCTAATAAGTGATCCTAAGGCAGAAGAAGCTAGCAGAGAAATTCTCCAATGCTACATGCATCCAAGTTAACAAGAGCACATGAGCACTGGTTCATTAGGTCTGACAAGAATAGCATGGGAATTTGGATGTTGACAATGTGAATTACCTAAGGACTCTATTTTGCAACATTCCTGTAAAATTAAAACTATTACAAAATTAACTATTGATAAAAATTAGACTTCCTTAGAAATGAAGTGACTGATGGTACCTAAATTTCAATATCTTTTTAGTAGGATTATTCATGTAAAAATGTGTTCAATATTAATATGGTATCAAATACATGAAATTCTAATCTAAATCTTTGAGCCAGGAAATACAAGTAAAGCTCATCATACAAACTCACAATGAGTTTAAAATCAATCAGTTATTCCCATAGTAAGAACCCAAGCTCATTATTTTATAGCTTTTCTGGTAAGGGTCTTACTATTTATCCCAGGCTGGCCATGAATTTATGATTCCCTTCCCACAGCTTCTTGAATGATAGAGTGGTAGGGGTGTACCACCAAGACAGATTTCCCAAACCATCTTTAATATTCCTGAAGGTTAACAAGAAAAAAAATATAAAATTTGTCACTAATATATACAAAATATTATGAGCTGGGTAGACTTATTTTATTTTATTTTAACTTTTATTTATTTTCAAGTGTAAAGAGACAGACATAGATGGGGGGGGGAGACACACACCAGGTCCTCCAGCTATGGTAAATGAATTGAACTCCAGATGTATGTGCCACTTTGCACATCTGGCTTTTATGTAGGTACTGGGGAATCCAACCTAGGTTATTATCATTTGCAGGCAAATACTTTAACCACCAAGCTATCACTCCATCCCATTGGTCAGACATTTTAACAATAAGATTTCACTTATGAATTTTGATTTTCTTTCTCAATAGTGTGGGAGCTTAAGTTGTTAGCCACTATACTCCATAAGCTATTGTAACCAAAGGCTGTGGATGTTTAATAAGTTACCACCGACAACACTTACCCTTGGTGATTACAAAGCAACAGATTGGACATTACACTGCCCTCACCAGCTTACAACTGTGAATGGTGAGCTATCCACCACGATGGAAGCTCAACTGAGTAAGCATAATGCCAAATAAAATAAATGAACACACACTTATAAGCAATTGTATACTCTCCAACTTTCCTCTTTCATTAGAAACCCATCACAGTCATCTTTTGATACAAGTCAAACATTGGAATATTAAGAAAGATACTTTATTTTCATACCATCAAATATATATGAAACAGTATATAGGAAACAGTGGAGTTTTTCCAAGCTTACTGTGTTATGACTAACATAAGTAATACCTATTGAAACTATAAAAGATATGTATACATATACAGCCATAACCACAGTCAAGACAAACAATCCATGCATCTACCCACAGAAGTCCTCAAACCCTTTGTATTTCTTTCCTTCTTTCACCAGCCCAATCCATGGACAAACTGTCTGTTTTCTGAATTTTGTAGAATTTTCTAGGTAAGAATATGGAAGTTACTATGCACACACATATACACATATCAGAGACTACAGTTCTCTCATTCCATCTATCATTTTTATTCAGGAGTTTGTATCAAAACAACATGAAGTGATATTCCTTTCAATTGTTATGTGTTCCTCCAAATGTTTCTTAGTGTAGATATACCACAGTTCAATGACTCAATCCATGTTTAAAACAGACATTTTGAGAAGCTTATCTCCTCATGTCATCAACATGGGCTACAGATTATAATATCACTGCAAAGAGTAATTTTAAAATGAATAGGCTGGACACCACCTCATTCATTTTGTCAAAGTTCATATCAATAACAATAGTTTCTGTTGAGTACGAGCTAAGATATGATGTGGTAAACTGGCACCATGTTTTGTCTTAGTCTAATCAAATGTAAAAGTATGAGACAATCCCCAGTGGGAGGGAATCCCACAATATACTCACTGTTGAGGTCATCACAACTAAGGAAAGACTGAGCAAGTATAAAGGTCAACTGAAGTGGAAATAGAACCAGCTACTAAATGTAGCACACTATCATTGATGGTGACCTGGGATGGAGAAAAGGATGTTAGCACAAGTGTGAGTAATTTATATAATACAATACCTAATGAGCAAATAATCCTATTTTGAAATCGGAAGGAGGACATGAATAGAAATCGTAAATTATCACATGCAAATGGACAAGAGCTATAGGAAAGGATACTCAATATCATCAATGGGCATGCAAATGCAAGTCAGAACCACAGTGAGATATCACCTCCCTGCTGTTAGAATAGTTATTATCAAAAAGATATAAGTTTATGAGAAGGGAGTGGAGTAAATTCTTCCAGACTGTTGGGCAGAATCCAAATTGACACTGACATTCATGAAACTATAGAGGGTCCTCAAACATTAAAAATAGGACTATCAGCAAAAAGGAATCCCATGCTTAGATACACATCTAAAGAAAATTAAGTCAGTACTTTGAATACATGCTTACATCTCCATGTTACTAGCAGAACTGTCCACAATAGCTAAGACATAACAGCAAATGAATTAGTCATTTATACATGAAAAGAAACTATATTGCTAGAATATTATTCATCCTTTAAAATGAACCTATAATTTGATGAGCCATGAGGATATTGTTATGTGAAATAAACCAGATTCAGAAAGACAAATACTGCATTTTTTTCATGTTAAATTTTAAATAGGTGAACTCATAAAAATTGGTGGACTGTTTGTTTTTAGGGTTTCAGGGCAGGGGGAATGGGAAGATGTTAATAATCAAAGGTGCACAGTTTAAGTTTTAAAAGGCAATATGGGAAAATCTAATGTGCAACAATGAACTTATGGAGAGGAAAGCTGTTCTGAGTAGCTGTGTATCTTCAAGGTCCTGGTAATAAAGTATTGCAGTTACAAAAATTATATGCATGCTTTCCTGGAAAATTAAGTGCTTTTGAATTAAAATTTTGAATATATCTGAAATATATATCTAGTGACAAAATCCTTAGAATAGCTGGTCATTTACCTCATCAGTATTCACTTGAAATTCCATGTATACATTTGACTTAGATGTAAAATACCAATTAAATTTATAGTTTGGGAACAATATGAATGCATACGTTTATGAGATCCTGTTTATATTCTAAGTAGAATAAATTCAAATATTCTTAGTATCTAAGTGATTTAGTCCCTCTGTTTCTCTTCTTAAAGATACAGTTCTATACCAGGTACCTCTGTGCTCCTTGGTTAGAATGCACTTATGCAACCTACAGCATAAGTGTACAGCACAACGTAACTTCTTTGTTAGTTGCATGGGGTGGAAGATCTGGTGATCCTGGGCTTTGCTGCTTAAGCTACTGGAGTATTCTCCACATTCTACTTTCACTGTAATTGTCAGCATCCTAGACACAGGAAGTCCCTCCAGGAGGGGTGTCATAAAATGACAAAATTCGAAATTCAAAATACAGGCAGAAGTGAGCAATACATGTCATCTTAATTAATAGAATATGTCATTTGTTACTACGGGGACTTTGTGCATATGCAGCTTGTCCTGAGGAATATCGTACTTCAAGAAATACTTATTCATTGAAGTTTCAGAGTATCACATCATTTCAAGATATTGCTTTAGATGTGGGGATTTCAGAGTCACAAAGGACAATTAAAAATAAGATACCTTGATGTGAATAAAACTTCTTTTTCACAAGCACAATTTGTCTATGGGGCTATCAAGGGGGATTTTCATTTCTGTTATGGCATAATTTACTTTCACCTTTCCTAAGGAGCAGTCTGAAATTACTCCTAGTTTAATTAAGAAGCATCATAGCAGCACATTTTGTTAGAGACTGAGACAAAGGTGTCACATTGGTGCCAAGGGTAATAAGCAGATATGATGTCTGAAGAGGCTGGACAACCATTATCTCTAGTGGCCTAGGTTCTGACCTGGAATCATCAAACCTTCCATGAAACATTTTTGTTACTGGGGATACCAAAGTCCTTTTCTCTAGAATTCATCTGGTACAACAATTACTTCTGGAAGAGGAGTTGGACTGTGGGACTGTGCAACTGATTCTGCTATGATGCTTCTTAATTAAACCTTCCCTCATACATTTGGACACATCTCTCCAAAACAGTTTTCCAGCAAGTAGAAATTGTTTTCTCTTGTAATCTTCATGGCTGTATCCCAAACAGTTGATTTTCATTTTCAAAGGATTGAGAGAATTACAGTTGCTATTTTCTTTATCATGTGCTATCAATGTGCGCCTTCCCACCTAGTCAGGAGTAAGAGGCAGATGACAAGAACCGGATGACTGACATGGAGTTTCAAGAACACCATTTAAAGGTCTGCTGGTGTTCCTACCAAAATCTCCTGTGTCCTTGGGTTTTTCCTGAGAGGAGAAACAGGCACATCCCCCTTTTTTGTGACAGGGAATTGGGAGGCAGTGCAGAAGTTTTGAACAGAGAAGGACATTATCAAACAGAAAAGGGGACTTCCCAGTTGCAGTGTGCATGAAAGGCTACAGGAAAGGGGTTCATGGTATAGTGATTTAGTAGACTATTACCACAAAGCAGAGCAGGTATAGCTAAGTGGCTCATCTGGTATTTGGAAGGCTAATTGTAGCCTCAGTGTCAGTATTGAGGTGACCATGTTATGAGGAATATCCAGCTCACTGACAGGCAGAGAAACCACTCACCTCTACAGTGAAATTCACTCAACAGACATGTTAGCTAGTGATCATGGCAGCATTGCTACAGTTACCAGTCCAGAGAGATGCCATGCACCCATGTCCATCCACAGAAGATGTTAAGGTTCCTTATCCAAATGGCAGTAGGTGTCCCAGTGTTCATCCCTTCTTGGCATTGCTAGTGAACCCTGTTGCTTTCTCAAGGCCTCATTTCTCATGGTCAATGTAAAACACATGTTAATATGCCTGTGCCTAGTCTCCCATACTCAATTTTTGGAGGTAATGACATGTCCAGAGAATGACTGAAGTTAGCAAGCCTCACTCATATTGTAATATCTGCATAGTAGTTCATGTGTGTATGTGTATGTTTGTATGTAAGTATATATGTGTATGTATGTATGTGTGTATATATGTATGCATTTGCTGTAGAATTCAGCCTAGAACAAAATCACAGCAGTATCATATGTTGTTGGAGGAAAACACAATCTTCTTTGTGCTTTAGAATGCAGTCATTAAAAGTCATTGGTATGTCTAAGGATTGTAGGTGAAGGACCTCATCACATTGAGTGGTTGAAGACATCGGTTTGTCAAAAGCTAAATAGCATTCTAGAGGAAAATGTGTTGTTTTTATTTTTTATGTTTTCTATTCTGCAAGTACAGACTATTTGGTACCATTATTAGGCTCATCCATGACCTACCCCCTCCCCAATTTACCCCTCCTTGTTGAGGTATATGGGTCATGCATTGTGGAGTTTTCCCACAGTTATTCGTACGGTAAATGTCTCTGTATATCATGACCCAACATGTGGCTCTGACATTCTTTCCGCCCCCTCTTCCGCAAAATTTCCCTGAGCCATGTTGGGTTCATTTTTGGTCTGCTTCAATGATGAGGTGTTGGGGGCCTCTGAGGCTCTGGCTCTCTGATTTGGTAGGCATTGATTTTTTCTCTGTGTTGGTCTCCTTCCCCCTTGTGCTGGTATCTGGTTCATCAGGAAAACAGAACCCTTGCTTGTTTTACCAATTTTCCTTAGTTTCAGCCAGGGCCCTTTTGAGGTATGGTGGGGTGGCTCTCTCCTTAGGAACTGCATATATCTGAAAAAGAGAAGCAGAATCTCCAGTGGAGAGTAAGTTAGCACCAGGACAAATGAGATAGCCCTTACTTTTTTAAAAGAGAGTTTAATAGGTGTAGGCCCTCTTGTAGCCCATGATGGATGGTAGCTTGATATTGGAGAGTGGTCTTATGTTTGGATATGGTTCTGACTTGTTTCCCAGCTTCAGCTATGTGTCTCGTACCACTGAGGGGATCAGTTAGCCGAATCAAGAGCAGTTGGTTCCTCACCATGGCTGTGTGCCACTATTGCACTTGTGTGGGCATCACAACAGGTTATTTGCTGCTAAGTAGGTTGGACCATGAGTTGCTTGGACAGATATTGGTCATTTCCCCCAGTCAACCATGTAGCACCTTCTGGCACTAGACGTGGGGGACTGACTCTCTCCTGGCTTCCAGCCATGCCATTCCATTTCATGTGTCAGCTGCATAATTGTCTTCAGCAATAGGGTCTTACCACTAACCTTTGGTGGGTCATCAAGTACTCTGACAGAAATCTGTCATTCTTTTAGAAAATCTTGTAGGTTTCTCTGATCAAAAGCTCATGCTGGTACTGGGAGTTACAGGTCAGTGTCCCCTAAGAGAATGAGGAAAAAAGGTAACTAATATATAGGAGTTAGAGAGGAGAGAGAGAGAGAGGGAGAGGGAGGGAAGGAAGATGTAAAGGATTTAGGTTAGACTTGATCCTACCCTCTCCAGTGTCTTATGGAGAAACAAGACAGGGTTGTCGTCTCTCACCTCTGCTTTTAGATATAGTACTCGAAGTCCTAGCTTAAGCAATAAGACAGAAGAAGGAAATAAAAGGGATACAATTTGGAAAGGAAGAAGTTAAGTTAGCTCTATTTGTTGATGATATGATTGTATATGTAAGAGACCCGAGAGACTCCATCCCAAAACTCCTGAAGGTGATTAAGTACTATAGCAAAGTAGCAGGATACAAAATCAATGCACAAAGATCAGTAACATTTCTATATGAAAATGACAAAGATACAGAGAAAGAAATAAGGGACATAGTCCCATTTTCAATAGCAACAACAAAAAAATATCTTTGAATAACGTTAACCAAGGAAGTGAAAGGTCTATACAACGAAACCATAAAAACACTCAAAAAAGAAATTGAGGAGGACTTGAGAAAATGGAAAGACCTCCCGTACTCCTGGATAGGCAGAATTAACATTGTGAAGATGACAATACTACCAAAGGCAATATATAGATTTAATGCAATTTCAATTAAAATCCCTACAGTGTTCTTCACAGAGATAGAAAAAAATGAACTCAAACTTCATATGTAAAGGCAGAAGGCCTCGCATATCCAAACATATCCTCAGCAAAAGAAATACCTCTGGTGGCATCACCATACCTAATCTAAAGCTATATTACAAAGCCATAGCAATAAAAACAGCATGGCACTGGCATAAAAACAGGAGTATAGACCAATGGAATAGACTTGAGGACCCGGACTTTGGGTCAAGCAACTATAGCTACTTGATATTCGACAAAGGCCCAAACAATATAGGCTGTTTTTATTTTTAATCCATGCACTCTTGTTTACTTTTGAAAGGAAGAAGATAACCAGTATGTCATTGCAGGTGTATAAGCCAAGAGAAATGTAAGAGGCTTCCCTTGAAATTAAAGTTGAGGTTCAGTTACCATGGAGATTGACCAACTGTTACCTGGGATATTTTGTGATGTATAGCTTTGACTGTTGTACTATTGGTAGACAGCACATAAGTTTAGTCATTTCTAGCCAAAGTTCAAATGGAGATAAAACATTTCAGTGGCTATGTCCCACCAAAGATTTCTAGTCACTTTTCTGTGATCTAACTGGACTATAAGAATGCTAAAGAGTTCATCTAGAATTATGCATCCCCTATTTCTTATTAGGTAATTGCTACAAAGGTTTTGTTTCATAATATTAGACATTTATAGGGCCAGAGAGATTGCTTAGAAGTTAAAACACTTGCTTGCGAAGCCCAAGTACCCATGTTTGACTCTCTCCAGATCCCACATAAGCCAGATGCACAAAGGTGAGGTAAGCACAGGGTTGCACATGCCCACTAGGTAGTACAAGCATCTGACGTTCAACTATAGTGGCTGAGGCCCTGGTGCACCAATTCTTTATCTCTCCTCTCTCTCATTCTCATTCTCTCTAAAGAAATAAAAAATAGACAATTAAATTGATGCATATTCTCCAAATTTCAAATTATCATTGAATGAATTGAGTTTGTGGGTTTGATGACACTTCTGTGCACCAGCTTCTTCCCTAGTGTCAAAGTTCACCCTGCCTTAGTCAAGAGGTAGAACTACTGTGGAAGCGGAACATCCCATTGAAATCATCCAAGGCTGATCCACACTGGTGAGATTTTGACTTATCTAGTGGAGGGAAGACACTGGGTTCCTATAAAGGTCTCTGGGTCTATATTCTCTATCACAAGGTTATCTGTGGAGGTTTAGAAACATGTCTTTTCCTTCCCAGAACATGGCACGGTGAGTGCCTTTTATCCTTTAAAAGAAGGCTGGCATGTGACTTGATGTGGTTATTGAAATAGGAATGGAGGTGACATATGCAATTGAGTTAGAAGCTTTGACAAATGATAGCCCATCTCCATTTTCCTCTAGCCACTGTGATGGTGCTAAAATGAAGCATTTGTTAGTGAGCACATTGAATGTTCACTACAGCAAAAGTGTCCTTGCCAAGACATGTGGCATAAACAATTCTTAACTATTCCAAATACTGAGATTTTGGGATTATTAGCACAGTGCTGATACACTATCTCTATACCAGAATCTAAACACGGTGGATTTTGCAAATATTTATTGTTCTACTGACAGAAACTCATTGAAATATGTGGTGGTAGTGGTGGTGATTCAAATATAGTTCCATATATCTAAAAGAGATCTTTGTTCATTTGTGACTCTCACCAAAAAAATACTTTTTGTGGCAACCTCTGGAAAGAGAGATGTGGAGCTATAAATGTGTTCCAAAATTTTCTGATTTTGAGGCCAAAAATTACCCATTGAGTTCTAGGGTTTTTTTGTTTTTTTTTGTATAAGATTTGTGTTCTAAGTGTAAACAACCATAGAAGCCAATGGACCTGTTTGTGCATTAGTGTTCAGGGTTTGGACATCAATGATGTGGAATCAATGTCTGTAGAATATGTAAGAGAAGTTTCATGAGGAGCTATCCCCCCCCCTTTGTGATTTTGTTTCATCAGATGTAACATTTATGACAGAGACTCATTATGAATTTATACATCTGATAGACAGTATGTATGTGGCATTCATCTGAAATCCCATGAACAAAATTGCATGACAAATTCAAATGGTAAGATTCACTTACCACACCTGCTGCCTAATGAAGGCATATTGTATCTTCCAAATTAAATATTGATCTGGCATTTGCTGAACCTCAGACATTTTCTTGAAAATGTTTCATTGTTTAATGAGGGAGTATGTTCTTAGTTCCTGGAAAATGCATCTTAAATGAATAACTGGAATAATGTGACTAGAATTCTTATCATTTCAAAATGCAATTATTTTTTATGTTTGGTTCATCCACTCCAAAACAGAGAAATTGTTATGGTTTGAATGGAAAACATCCATGTACTGGAGCCTTTTAATCCCCTGTGCACAAAGCTGAATGATGGAACCTTCAAGAGGAGTTGGGATCATGAGAACTTAGTCTTTATAATTTAGTTAGTATTGTTTTGGAGAAGTGGGTCAAATAAACTAGGAAGAAGGCTCCTAAAAATTCAACTCTACCCTTATACTTCCATTAATCTCTCACCATATAAATGCTTTCCACTATGGTATATCACAAAAAGAAGGTCCTTGAGAAATATGGCCTCTCAAACTTGCACCATTTGATAGAAACAAATCTATATTCTTCTTGAAACCTCAATTATTGTTTAATAGTAGAAGGAAAGATCAAGACAGCAAAAAAAAAAATCAGTGCTTAAACATTATTATTCTGAAAGCAACAAATATAGCTTTTCTTCTTTTCTTTCCTGCTAACAATACTAAAAGACCCAAAATAGCCTGGAAATAAGCTTAGAATAACAGCCCCTGTTGTCTTTCTTGATAGGGCCATTACTCAAACCAAACAGCACCCAGGAGAGGTAGTCACAAGTGAGGGCACAGAAGTGCACATTCTTCTCCTTGTCTGTTCCTGAGCTCACCCCACTGAACCTCATGTTCTATGTATAGCACCTGATATCTTTCTTTAATTTTTAAACTGACAATTTCCATAATTGTAGACAATAATCCATAGTAATTCCCTCCCTCCTCCCATTTGCCCCTTTGGAACTCCTCTCTCCATCATATCCCCTCCCCCTCTCAGACTCTCATATATTTTGATGTCATGATCTTATTATGATATTATGATGGTCTTCTGTAGGTAGTGTCAGGCACTGTGATATTATGGATACCCATGACTTATTTATATCCTTTTAGATTTTGATTAGCTCTCCCTCCACCTTTCCTTTACTCAATATCTTCCCCTGACTTCACTTAGGCCTTTTCACCCCCATTAACCTGTTCTTCTACTTACATATATAAAATATCATTCCATTAAGTCCCCCTCCCTCCCTTTCTATTCTCTTTATATCCCCTTTCTCCCTAAGCCTCATCTGTAACACAATGTTAATCAAGTCTCCCAAGACCCTCTGTAACAAAATCATAATTATGTATCTCCAGACCTCATCTGTAACAAGATCATGATATGTCTCCCCAGGCCTGTTTCATCCCTAACACATGATGATCATGTCTCCCCAAGCCACATCTCTAACACAATGATGATGAAGTCATATTGCCAGGCCTTATATGTATGACAATGATGATCATGTTTCCCCAGGGTTCAACCATAACACAACGTGGATAGTGTCTCTCCAAGATTCACCTGTAAAACAACAATCATGTATCTCCAGGCCACATCTGTAACAAAATGATGATCATGTATACCCCAGGCCTCATTTGTAAGTCAGTGATGATCATGTCTCCTCAGGCCTCATCTGTAACACAATGATGACCAATTTCCCCTGTTCTCATCTGTAACAGAGCGATGATCATGTTTCCTCAAAACTCATCTATAACATATTAATGGTCACGTAAGCCTCATCTGTAATACAATGATGAACATGTCTCCCCAGGCTTCATCAGCAATCTAATGATGGTTACATCATTTCCACAGGCCTCATATGTAGCACAATGATGATCATCTCTCTCCAGGCTTCTCCTGTAACACAAGGAAGATCATATATCCAGGCTTCTTCTGTAAAACAACAAAGATCATATCTCCAGGCTTAATCTGTAACACGAAGATAATCATGTCTCCTTGGGCCTCATCTGAAACTCCATCATGATCAGATCTCCACAGGCCACATCTGTAGAACATTGAGGATCATGTCGCCCCAGGCCTCATCTGTACCAAACTGATGATCATTGTTCCCCAGGCCTCATCTGCAGCACAGTGATAATCACATCTCTCCAAGCCTCATCTTTAACATAATGATGATAATGTCTCCTCAGGCCTCATCTGTAACACATTAAAGATCATTTTCCCCAGGCCCCATTTATAATATAGTGAACATCATATCTTCTTAGGCATCATTTGTAACACAATGATGATCATGTTTCCTCAGGCCTCATCTGAAATACAATGATGATAAAGTTTCCCCAGACCTCATGTGTAACACCAAGATGACCAAGTCTCCCCAGGCCTGTTCAGTAACACAATGATGATCATATTACCCAGGCCTCATCTGCAACACAATGATAGTCATGTCATCTTGACAGGCCTCATTTACAACATGATGATCAAGTCTCCCCAGGCCTCATATTTAACACAATGATGTTCATGTATCCTCACAGCCTCTTCTCTAAAACACTGAAAGTCACGTCTCCTCAGGCCTCATCTATAACACGATGATGATCATGACTTCCAAGGCCTATGTGAAATACAAACATGATCATGTCATCTCCAGAGGCCTTATCAATGACCCAAGGATGATCATGTCTCCCCAGGCCTCATCTGTACTACAGTGATGATCATGACACACAAGCCACATCAGTACAATAATGATAATGTCTCAACATAAAAATTCTGTAGCAAAATGGTGATCATGTCTCTCCAGGCCACATGTGTAACATTGTGAAGATTATGTCTCCTCAGGCCTCATTTGTAACACAATGATGATAAACATTCCAAGGCCTCATCTGTAACACAACAGTGATTAAGTCTCCTCAGGCCTTGTCTGTATGGAAATGATGATTATGTTACTCAGACCTTATCTGCAACACAATGATGATGAAGTCATCTAAACAGGTCTCATCTGTTACAAAATGATGATCAAGGCTCCACAGGCCTCACCTGTAATGCAATTATATTGATGTCTCCACTGGCCTCTTCTCTAAAATATCATTTGTAACACAATGATGATCATGTCTCCCAGGCCTCATCTGAATATGTCATCTTCCAAGTCCTTGTCTGTAAGCCCCTGGACTCATATGTAACACAGTGATGATCATGTCCCCCAGGCAGCATCTGTAAATAATGATAATAAAGTCATCTCACCATACTACTTCTATAGCACAATGATGACCAAGTCTCACTAGGCCTCATCTGTAACACAATGATGATCATGTCTCTGCAGGCCTCATTTGCAACCCAGTGATGGTCATGTCTCCTCAGTGCTAACCTATAACACAGTGATGATTATGACCCCCAGGCCACATCTGTAAAATAATGATAATTTGTGTCACCCATACCACTTCTGTAGCAAAATGATGGTCATGTCTCCCCAGGCTTCATCTGTAATACAAAGATGATACCCCTTCCCTGGTCTGTAGCAAAGCAATGATCATGTTACACAGGCCTCATGTGTAAGAAAATGATGATCATTTTTCCCCAGGCCTCATGTGTAACACATTGCTGTTCATGTCTCCACAGGCCTTTTCTCTAAAATATTGATGATCACAGGGCATGGTGGCACACACTTAATCCTAATACTATGAAGGCAAAGGTAAGAGGATTGCTGCAAGTTTGAGGACACCTTGAGGTTACATAGTTGATTCTAGGTCAGCCTGAACCAGATAGAAACCCTACCTCAAAAAAACTGAAAAACATTAAAACACTCAAAAAGAAATTGAGGAGGATGCTGACTTGAGAAAATGGAAAAAAATGATCGCAAATTTCGTATGTAAAGGCAGAGGCTTTGCATATCCAAACATATCCTCAGCAAAAGATATATCTCTGGTGGCATCACCATACCAGATCTAAAGCTATATTACAAAGCCACAGTAATAAAAACAACATGGTACTGGCATAAAAACAGAAGTATAGACCAATGGAATAGATTTGAGGACCCAGACTTTGGGCCAAGCAACTAGAGCTACTTGACATTCGACAAGGCCCGAACAATATAGGCTAGAAAAAAGAGAGCATCTTCAACAAATGGTGCTGGACAAATTGGATAACCATATGCAGAAAACTGAAACTTGATCCACACATTTCACCATGCACTACACTCAAATCCAAATGGATCAAAGACCTCAACATAAGACCAGAAACTCAAATACTACTGGAAGTAAATTTAGGAAGTACTTTCCATGATATAGGAATGGAAAAAGACTGCCCAAACAAAACCCCAGTAGCTCACGATCATAAACAGTCATTCAACCAATGGGATCACATGAAGGTGAAGAGCTTCTTTACAAACAAGCATACAATAAGCAAAGCCAATAGATTACCCACAGAATGGGAGAAAATATTTGCAGAATATTCAACTGATAGAGGCCTAATCTCTAGATTCTACAAAGAACTCAAAAATCCAAACAGTAAGGAGTCAATCACCCCACTCACAAAATGGGGCAAAGAGCTGAAATACAGTTCACAGAGGAAGAAACACAAATGGCAAACACACACTTAAGAAAATGTTCATCATCCCTAATCATCAGAGAAATGCAAATTAAAACAACTATGAGATTCCATCTTACCCCAATAAAGATAGCAAACATCAAAAAATCAAATGAAAATAAATGCTGGCAAGGTTGTGGAGAAGTAGGAACACTTATCCGCTGTTGGTGGGAATGTAGGATGGTACAACCACTTTGGAAAGCAATATGGAGACTCCTTAAAAGCCTGACTATAGAGATACCAACAGACCCAGTTATTCCCTTACTGGGTCACTACCCTAAAACCTTCAAAGCACAGGCCAGAGAGATTTGCTCAACCATGTTTGTAGTGGCTCAATTCATAATAGCTAAGAGCTGGAATCACCCCAGATGTCCATCACTAGAATAATGGATAACTAAGATGTGGTATATCTACACAATGGAATTCTATACAGCAGTAAGAAAAAATGACACAATGAAATTTGAGGAAAAATGGTTGAACCTGGAACAGTTCATTCTCAGTGAACTTAGCCAATCATAGAAACAAAATGGCCACATAGTCTCACTCATCTACAGCACCTAACCTGAATCTACCGAAGATACCTTATGTACCCAGCAAGCATCTCGTGGACTAGACACTAGGAAGGATGGGGAGGGGGGGCATTGAAGGGGTGTGAAACACACACACACACAAAAAACTCAAATGGCAATGGTACCATAAAATTCTATTTCCTAAAAGGCAGGCCAAATGGCTGAACCTTCACCAGGCCCTTACAGGGAACACCTGAACCACAAGACTCTGGAGAGGGTAGGATCTAACCTTACTCTTCTACATCTTCTCTCCCTCCCTCCACCCCCCCTCTCTCTTTCTCTTCTCTCTAACTCCTGTATATTAGTTATCTTTTTCCTCATTTTCTTAGTGGGCACTGACCTGTAACTCCCAGTACCAGCATGGGCCTAATCTGGATAAGGACACAAACAGCTACAGTTTTCTTATCAACTGCACCTGGTAAAGTCTGTTTTTCTTAGGATCCTCCTTATAAGCTTCCACCCCAGCCCAGCTCAGTGTTTGAGCCTTCATCCCACAGGAAAACTAAGGTCCATCGCTGTTTTCTCTCAATAAACAGTCTTGTATGTAGAGATCAAGTCCCTAGAGCCACTGTGATGCCATGCAATGTGAGGAGACAGGGCCAGGCCTTTCAATAGAACTACTGTGATGCCATTCACTGTGAGGGGACATGGTCTGGGCTCTCACTAGAACCACTGTAATACCACCTATAGTGAAGAGATACAGCCTGGGTCCTCACTACAACCACTGTGAAACTATACAGTGTGGAGACACAGCCTGGGTCCTCACTAGTACCACTGTGGTGCCTTGCACTGTGAGGAGACATATCTTTGGTTCTTACTAAAACCACTGTGATGCTACCTATTGTGAGGAGACAGAGCTGGGGTCCTCCCTAGGACCAATGTGGTGACATCCACTGTGAGGAGACATGGCCTGGGCATTCACAAGAGTCCCTGTTATGCCATTCACTGTGATGAGATAGGGCCGGGCCTGTCACTAGAACAATTGTGATGTCATCCATTATGAGGAGACAGAAACCTAGAATCACTGTGATGGCATCCAGTTTGAGGATACATGGCCTGGGCTCTCACAGTGATGCCATCCATTATGAGAAGACACAGTGGGGGTCCTCTCTAGAACAACTGTGACAACATCTAATGTGAGGAGACATTGGCTTGGCTCTCACTAGATCCACTGTGTTGGCATGCACTGAGAGGAGACAGGACTGGACCTCTGACTAGAACTACGTGATGGTATCCCTCACTAGAGCCACTGTGATGCCATGCACTGTAAGGAGACAGGGCCGGGCCTTTCACTGTAACCACAGTGATACCACTACCTGGAGACACTACCTGGGCTCTCCCAAGAACCACTGTGATACCATTCCACTGTGAGAAGACATGGCCTGGCCTCTCATTAGAACCACTCTGATGCCATCTGCTGTGAGGAGACACAGCCTGGATTTTCATCAGTAATATTGTTATGCCTGCCACTGTGTGGAATCACATCCTGTGCTCTCACTAGAACAAAGGTGATGCCATCTACTGTAAGGAGACATGGCCTGGGCATTCACTAGAGATACTGTGATGCCATGCACTGTGAGGCGATGTATCCTGGGCTCTCACTAGTAGTACTGTGATGCCATACACTGCGGGAAGACTGAGCCTGGGCTCTGTGCTGACACCCACTGTGAGGAGACATGGCTTGGGCTTGCACTAAAACCATTGTGATGCTATCCAATGTTAGGAGACACAGCTTGTTTTCTTACTAGAACCATTGTGATGCCATCCACTGTGAGGAGAAAGAGTCTGGGCTCTCACTAGAGCACTAGAGCACTAGAGCCATTGCTATGCCATGCACTGTGAGGAGACACAGCCTGGGCTGTCATAGAACCCCTGTGATGCCATCCACTTGAGGAGATACAGCCTGGGCTCGCACTAGAACCACTGAGATGCTATCCACTGTTAGGAGACATAGCTTAGGTCCTCAGTAGAACCACTGTGATGCCATCTACTGTGAGGAGACATAACCTGGGTTCTCACTAGAACCACTATGATTTCATTCAATATACGGAGACCAAGCCTGGGCTCTCACTAGAACCATTGTAATGCCTTGCAATGTAAGTAAACATGGTCTGGGTATTTACTAGAACCACTGTCATGCCATTCACTGTGAGGAGACATGGACTAGGCTCTCACAAGAACCACTGTGATACAATGCACTGTGAGGAGACAAGACCAGATCTGTCAGTAGAATCACTGTGATGCCATCCACTGTGAGGAAACACAGCCTGGATCCTCCCTAGCACCACTGTGAAACTAATCACTGTGTGGAGACACAGTCTGGGTCCTGATTAGTACCATGGTGATGCCTTTCACTGCGAGGAGACTCTCACTAGAACCACTGTGATGCTACCAATTGTGAGGAGACAGAGCCAGGGTCCTCGCTGGAAGCAATGTGATGACATACACTGTGAGCAGTCATAGCTTGGGCATTCACAAGAGCCACTATTATGCCATGCACTGTGAGGAGACAGGGACAGGACTGTCACTAGAACCCACTGTGATTCCATTCCCTGTGAGGAGACACCAGCTGGGCTCTCACTAGAACTACTGTTATGCCAAGCACTGCGAGGAGACCTGTCACTAGAATCACTATGCTCCCATATACTGTGAGAAGATATCACCTGAGCTCTCACAAGAACCAGTATGATGCCACTCACAGGGAGGAAACATAGCCTGTGTCCTCACTAGAACCCTTGTGAAACTATCCACTGTGAGGAGACACAGCCTGGGTCCTCACTAATACCACTGTGATGCCATTAAGTGTGAAGAGACATGGTCTGGGCTCTAACTAGAACCAATTTGATGCCATCTTTAAGGAGACAGGGACTGGGCTTTCTTTAGAGCCCCTACAATGCCATGTACTGTGAGAAGACAAGACCTGTGCTCTTACTAGAATCAGTGTGATGTCATGAACTGTGAGAAGATACAGACTGGGTCCTCCCTAGAACCACTGTGAAACTATCCACTGTGAGGAGACACTGTGATGCTATCTATTGTGAGGAGACATGGTCTGGGCATTCATTAGAGACACTGTGATACCATGCCCTCTGAGGAGACAGGGCCAGGCCTCTCAATATGACCAATGTGATAGCAACTGCCACAAGGAGTCAAGGTCTGGGCTCCAACCAGAACCACTGTGATGCCATCCACTGTGAGGAGACACAGCTTGGATCCTCAATAGTACCACTGTGATGACTTCCAATGGGAGGAGACACATCTCAGACTCACACTAGAACCACTGTTATGCCTTCAATTGTGAGAAGACATGGCCTGGACAATCACTAAAGACACTGTGATGCCAGGCACTCCGAGGAGACTGGGCCAGGCCTCTCACTATAACCAATGTGAAAGCCTCCTCTATGAATAGACAGGGTCTGGGCTCCAAACGGAATCACTGTGATGCCATCCACTGTGAGTAGACACTGTCTATGCTGTCATAGAACCACCATGATTCCATGCACTCTTAGGAGACAGGGCCATCCCTGTCACTAGGACCATTGTGATGCCATCCACTGTGAGGAGACACAGCGTGGGCTCTCAATAGAGCCATTGTGATGTTATGCACCCCGAGGAAACATCACCTGGGTCCTCAGTATGTCCCCTGTCATGCCATTGATTGTGAGGAGACATTAACTGGGCTCTCAATAATACCACTGTGATGCAATGCACTGTGAGGACACAGGGCCGGGCCTGTCACTAGAACCACTGTGATGTCATCCACTGTGAGGAGACATGGCTAGGGCTCTCACTATAACCACTGTCTTGACATGCACTGTGGGGACACACGGACTCGGTTTTCCTAGAAGCACTATGAAACTTCCACACTGTGAGGTGACATAGTCTGGGTCCTCACTAGTATCACTGTGATGCCATTCACTGTGAAATGACACATTTTGGACTCTCACTAGAACCACTGTGATGCCACCTGTTGTGAGGAGACAAAAGACTGGGTACTCCATACAACCACTGTTATGACATTTTCTGTGAAGAGACATAGCCTGGACATTCAGTAGAGCCACTATGATGCCATGTACTGTGAGGGGACACGGGCTGTGCTCTCACTAGAAACACTGTAATGCCTTTCACCATGAGGAGACAGGGCTGGGCCAGTCAATAAATCCATTGTGATGCTATCTACTGTGAGGAGACATTGTCTGGGCTCTCAATAGAGCCATTGTGATACCATCTACTGTGAGGAAACACATCCTGGATCCTCCCTAGAACCACTGTGCAACTATCCACTGTGAGGAGACATTGCCTAGGTCCTCAATAGTACCACTGTGATGCCATCCACTGTGAGAAGACACATCTTGGGCTCTCTCTAAAACCGTGATGGCATCTATTGTAAGGAGACAATGGCCTGAGCTCTCATTATAGCCACTGTGATGTCATGCACTCTGAGGAGACATTGCCTCAGTCCTCACTAGATCCACTGTCATGCAATCACTGTAAGGAGACACTATCTTGACTCTCACTAATACCACTGTAAAGAAATGGACTGTGAGGAGATAGGGCCCAGCCTCTCCTAGAAAAATTGTGATGTCATCCACTCTGAGGAGACACAACCTGGGCTCTCATGAGAATGAGTGTTGCCATCCACTTTGAGGAGATACAGCTGCTCACTGCAACCACGGTGATGTCATCACTGTGAGGAGACATGGCCTGGGCTCTCACTAGAACCACAGTGATGCCATTTACTGTGAAGTGACATGCCTGGGTTCTCATTAGAACCACTGTGATGCCATCCACTTTGAAGAGATACAGCCCGGGCACCTAAGACAAACACTTTTATGTCATCCACTGTGAGGATACACAGTCTGGGCTTTCAGTAGAACCACTGTGATGCTATGCACTTTTAAGAGACATGGCCTAGGCTCACATTAGAACCACTGGGATGCAATCCACTGAAAGGAAACACATCCTGGCCTCTCACTAGAAACACTGTGACGTCATCTACTGTGAGGCTCTCACAAGAACCACAGTGATGCCAGCCACTTTGAGGAAAGACAGCCAGGCTCTCACTGCAACCACTATGATACTATCCACTGTTAGGAGACATGGCCTTGGCACTCACCAGAACCACTGTGATGCCATCTACTGTGAGAAGACAATTCCTGGTCTCTCACAAGAACCAGATTCATGCCCTTCACTGTGAGAAGACACAGTGGACAGACAGACACAGCCTGGGCTCTCACAAGAATGACAGTGTTACCATCCACTTTGAGGAGATACAGCTGGGCTCTCACTGCAATCACAGTGATGTCATCACTGTGAGGAGACATGGCCTTGCCTCTCACAAGAACCACAGTGATGCCATCCACTTTGAGGAAATACAGTCGGGCTCTCACTGCAACCACTGTGATGCTATCCACTGTGAGGAGACATGGCCTGGGCACTCACTAGAACCACTGTCATGCCATCCACTGTGAGGAGACATGTCCTGGGCTCTTACAAGAACCAGATTCATGCCCTTTACTGTGAGGAGACACTGCCTGGGCTCTCAATAGAACCACTCTGATGCCATCCACTGTGAGGAGACACAGTGTAGGTCCTCCGAGAACAAATGTGAAACTATCCACTGTGAGGAGACACAGCCTGGGTCCTCACTAGTACCAATGTGATTCCATCCACTGTAAAGAGGCACATCTTGGACTCTCACTAGAATCACTGTGATACCACATTCTGTGCAAAGACAGAACCAGACCCGTCACTAGAACCACTGTGATGCTGCTATCCACTGTGAGGAGATATGGCCTGCTCTCTCACTAGAAACACTGTGATACCATTCACTGTGAGGAGCCATGGCCTGGGCTCTCTAGAAGCAGTGTGATGCCATGCACTGTGAGGAGACACAGGCTGTGCCTTGCCTAGATCCACTGTGAAACTATCCACTGTGAGGAGACACTGGCTGGGTCCTCAATAGCAATACTGTTATGCCATCCACTGTGAGGAGGCTCATCTTGGGCTCTCACTAGAACCACTGTGATGCCATCTATTGTGAGGATACAGAGCCCAGGTCTTCCATAGAGCACATTTGATGAAATGCACTGTGAGGAGACATGGCCTGGGCATTCACTAGAGCCACTATGATGCCATGCACTGTGAGGAGACAGGGCCATGTCTCTCACAATAAATAACGTGATGCTATCTGCTTTGAGGAAACATGGACTGTTCTCTCACAATAATGACTGTGATGCCATTCACTGCATGGAGATACAACCTGGGACCTCCCTAGAACCACTGTGAAAATATCCACTCTATGGCAGCCTGAGTCCTAACTAATACCACTGTTATGCTATCCACTGTGAGTAGGCATAGTCTGGTCTCTCACTAGAATCACTGTGATGCCATTCACTGTATGGAGACACAGCCTAGGTCATCCATAGAACCACTGTGAAACTATCCACTCTAAGGAGAAACACCCTGGGTCCTCACTAATACAACTGTGATGCCATCCACCTGGCCTCTTACTAGAAACTCTGTGAACCACTGTTTTGCCATGCACTGTGAGGAGACAGGGCCAGGCCTGTCACTTGAACCACTGTGATGCCATTCACTATGAGGAGACACGGCCTGGGCTCTCACTAGAACCACTGTGATGGAGAATTGGCCTGTACTCTCAATAGAGCCATTTGTGATGATAGGCACTCTGAGTAAACGTCATCTGCATCCCCACTAGATCCACTGTGATGCCATTCACTTTGAGGAGACACTGACTGGGCCCTCAATAATACTACTGTTATGCAATGCACTGTGAGGAGACAGGGCTGAGCCTGTCACTAGAACCATTCTTATGCCATCCACTGTGAGGAGACACGGCCTGGACTCTCAGTAGAGGAATTTTGATGTCACCCACTCAGCAGAAACATTACCTGGGTCCTCACCAGATCCACTGTCATGCCATTCACTGTGAGGAGACACTGACTGGGCCCTTGGTGATACCATTGAGATGCAATGCATTGTGAGGAGACAGGGCCTGGCCTCTCACTAGAACCACTGTGATGCCATCTATTTTGAAGAGACATGGCCTGGGAATTCAATAGAGCCACTGTCTTATCATGCACTCTTAAGGAGACTGGGCTGGGCCTCTCACCATCACCAATGTAAACAGCATTTGCTATAAAGAGACATGGCTCCAAGTAGAACCATTGTGATGCCATCCACTATGAGGTGATATGGGCTGACCTCACACTAGAACCAGGGTTATGCTATCTGCTGTGAGGAAATATGGACTAAGCTCTCACAAGAACCACTGTGATGCCATGTACTGTCAGGAGACATGGCCTTGGTCCTCACGACAACCAGGTAATGCCATGCACTGTGTGGGGACACAGCTTTGGTCCTCCTGGAAACCACTGCGAAACTATCCACTGTGAGGAGACCCAGCCTAGGTCCTCACTAGTACAAATATGATATGATCTGGTGTGAAGGGACACATCTTGGGCTTCACTAGAACCACTGTGATGCCATCTATTGTGAGGAGACATGGTCTGTGCATTCATTAAAGCCACCATGTGGCCATGCACTCTGAAGAGACAGGGCCAGGCCTCTCAATATAACCAATGTGATAGCAACCAATATGAAGAGTCAATGCCTAGGCTCCAACTAGAACCACTGTGATGGCATCCACTGCGGGGACTTATAGCCTAGGCTTGCCCTAGAGTGACTGTGATGCCATCCATTGTGAGGAGACATGGACTGGGCTCTCACTAGAACCACTATGATGCCATTCAGTGTGAGAAGACACGGCCTGGTCTCTCACTAGAACCACTATTATGCCATGCACTCTGAGGAGAAAGGGCCCTGGTCCTATCACTACAACCATTTGATGCTATCCACTATGAGGATACAGGGTCTGGGTTAAAGTAAAACCATTGTGATGTCTTGCACTCTGAGGAGACATCTTCTGGGTCCTCACTAGATACACCGTCATGCCACCACTGTGAGGAAACACACTAGGCCCTCACTAATAGCAGTGAAGCAATGCATTATGAGAAAACAGGGCCTGTCCTGGGCTCTCATTAGAACCACTGTGATGCCATGCAATGTCAGGACACAGGGCCAAGACTCTCACTAAAACCATTCTGATGCCATCTACTGTGAGGAGACAATGCCTGAACTCTCAACAGAACCATTGTGATGCCTTGGTACTCATTGGGTCAACTGTCATAAAATTCACTGTGAGAAGACCCAGACTGTTCTCTCACTAGAACCACTGCGATGCTATCCACTGTGGGGACAGATGGCCTTGGCTCACCCTAGAGCCACTGTGATACCATCCACTGTGAGGAAACATGAACTGGGCTCTCATTAGAACCACTGTGATGTCATGCACTGTGAGGAGACATGGCCAGGCCTGTCACTGGAACCACTGTGAGAGACAGAGCCTGAGCTCTCACTTGAACCATGTGATGCCATGTATTATGAGGAGAAGGGCTAGTCTGGTCACTAGAACCATTGTGATTCCATCCATTGTGAAGAGACACGACCTGGACTCTCAATAGATCCACTGTGAATTCATGCACTCTCAAGAAGCATTGCCTGGGTCCTCAACACATTCACTGTGATGCCTTTCACTGTGAGGAGAAACTGACTGAGCCATCACTAATACCAACATTTTGCAATGCGGTTTGAATAGACAGGGCGGGTTGTCACTAGAACCACTGTGATGCCATCCCATGTGAGGACACATGGCCTGGTCTCTCACAAGAACAACTTTATGCCATCCACTGTAGGAAAATTTGTCTGGACTCTCAAGAGAGCCATTGTGATGACAGGCACTCTGAGGAAACATCAACTGCATCCTCACTAGATCCACTGTGATGCCATTCATTTTGAGGAGACACTGACTGGGCCCTCACTAATACCACTGTGATGCAATGCACTGTGAGGAGAAAGGACTGGTCCTGTCACTAGAACCATTGTGATACCATCCACTGTGAGGATACATGGCCAGGGCTCTCAAAAGTGCATGTGTGATGTCATGCACTCTGAGAAGCATTGCCTGGGTCCTGACTAGATTCACTGTCATGCCATCACTGTGAGGAGACACAGACAAGGCCCTCACTAATACCACTGGTAAGCAATGCACTGTGAGGAGACAGGGACTGTCCTCTCACTACAGCTACTGTGATGTCATCCACTGTGAGGAGACATGGCCTATTCTCTCACTAGAACAACTCTGATGCCATTCACTGGGAGGATACCCTTCCTGGTTTCTTACTAAAACCACTGTGATGCCATTCACTGTGAGGTGGCATGGCCTGGACTCTCATTAGAACCACTGTGATTCCATCCACTGTAAGAAGACATGGCCTGGACTCTCAATAGAGCCATTGTGAGTTCATGAACTCTCAGGAACCATTGCCTGGGTCCTCAATACCTCCACTGTGATGCCATTCACTATGAGGAGAAACTGACTGGGCCATCACAAATACTACCGTCATGCACTTTGAGGAGACAGGGCAGGGTTGTCATAGAACCACTGTGATGCCATCCCCTGTGAGGACATATGGTCCCATCTCTCACAAGAACAACTTTATGCCATCCACTGTAGGAGAATTGGTCTGTACTCTCAATAGAGCCATGATGATGACAGGAACTTGGAGGAAACATCAACTGCACCCTCACTAGATCCAATGTGATGCCATTCACTTTGAGGAGACACTGACTGGGCCCTGACTAATACCACTGTGATGCAATGCACTGTGAGGAGCCAGGGCCGAGCCTGTTACTAGAACTACTGAGATACCATTCACAGTGAGAAGACATGGCTTGTGCTCTCACTAGAATCACAGTGATTCATGCACTATGAGAAGACAGGGCTGGTACTGTCACAAGAACCGTTGTGATATCATCCACTGTAAGGATACATGGCCTGGGTTCTTAATAGAGCCATTGTGATGTCAGGCACTCTGTGGTGACATTGCCTGGGTCCTCACTAGATTCACTGTCATGCCATCACTGTGAGGAGACACAGACAAGGCCCTCACTAATACCACTGGGAAGCAATGCACACTGAGGAGACAGGGCCTGTCCTCTTACTAGAACTACTGTAATGTCATCCACTGAGAAGAGACATGGCCTGGTCTCTAATTAGAACAACTCTGATATCATTCACTGGGAGGATACCCTGCCTGGTTTCGCACTAGAACCATTGTGATGCCATCCACTTTGAGGAAAAAGAGCCCATGCTCTCACTGCAACCTCTGTGATGTCATTTCACTTTCAGGAGACATGGCATAGGCTCTCAGGAGAACCATGGTGATACAAACTATTATGTGGAGACATGGCCTGCACTGTCAATAGAAACACTGTAATGTCACCCACTGTGAGGAGACATGGCCTGGTCATTCACTAGAGCCGCTATGATGCCATGCACTGTGAGGAGATGGCCTTGTCTCTCACAATAAATAATGTGATGCTATCTGCTATGTGTAAACACGGCCTGTGCTCTCACTAGAATCACTGTGGTTTCATCCACTGTGAAGAGACACGGTCTGGGCCTTCACTAGAACCACTGAGATGCCATACACAGTAAGATGGCACTGCCTAGGCTCTCATTAGAACCACTGTGATGCCATGCAATATCAGGACACAGGGCTGAGACTGTCACTAAAACCATTCTGATGCCATCTACTGTGAGGAGAAAATGTTTCGGCTCTCAATAGAGCCATTGTGATGTCATGCACCGTGAGGAGACATGGCCTGAGTCTTCCCTACAACCACAGTGAAACTATCCACTCTGAGGAGACACAACCTGGGTCCTCACTAATACCACTGTGATGCCATCCACCGCGAGTAGGCATAGCCTTGTCTCTCACTAGAACTGGTGTGATGCCATCCACTGTGAGGAGATTTGACCTGGGCTCTCAAAAGAACCACTGTTATGCCATGCACTGTGAGGAGACAGGGCAGGCCTGTCACTAGAACAGTTGTGATGACATTCACTGTGAGGAGACAGGGCCAGTCTTGTCACTAGAACCATTGTGATACCATCCACCATGAGGAGACACAGCCTGGTTTTTCAATATAGCCATTGTGATATCTTACAGTCTCAGGAAACATCTCCTGTGTTCTCACTAGATCCACTGTGACACCATTCCATTCACTGTGAGGACAAACTGACTGGGCACTCAATACCCCTGCCATGCAATGCACTTTGAGGAGACAGAGCCAGGTCTGTCACTAGAACCACTGTGAAGCCATCCCCTGTGAGGAGACACGGCCTAGTCTCTCACAAGAACAACTGCAATGCCATACACTGTGAGGATACATGGCCTGGACTCTTAATAGAGCCACTGTGATGTCATGCATTCTGAGAAAACATCGCCTGGGACTTCAGTAGAACCACTGTCATGCCATTCACTGAGAGGAGACACTGACTGGGCCACTGTGATGCCATGCCCTGTGAAGATACAGGGACAGGCATTACTAGAACTACTGTGATGCCATCTATTTTGAGGAGACATGGCCTGGGCATTCACTAGACCCACTGTCTTGCCATGTACTCTGAGGAAACAAGGCCATGACTCTCATTATTGCCAATGTGACAGCATCTGCTACAATGAGACATGGCCTGGGATCCTAGTAGAACCATGGTGATGCCATCCACTGTAAGGAGACACTGACTGGGGTCTCACAAAACCACTGTGATGCCATGCACTATGTGGAGACAGGGCCAGTCCTGTCAGTAGAACCACTGTGATGCCATTCACTGTGAGGAGAAATGGCCTGGGCTCTCACAAGAACCATTGTGATGACATGCACTGTGAAGAGACAGGGGTGGGCCTGTCACTAGAACCATTGTGATGGTATCCACTGGGAGGAGACATGACCTGGACTCTCAGTAGTGCCATTGTGATGTCATGCATTCCAAGGAAACATTGCCTGGGTTGTCAATAGATCCATTGTGATGCCACTCACTCTGAGGAGACACTGACTGGGTCCTCACTAATACCACTGTGACCCAATGCACTATGAGGAGAGAGGGACTGTTTTCTCACTAGAAACACTATGATGTCATCCACTGTGAGAAGACATGGCCTAGTCTCACAAAAAACAACTGTGATGCCATTCACTGTGAGGAGATCAGGTTTGGGTTCTCATTAGAACCACTGTGATGCCATCCACTTTGAGGAGATACACCCCAGGCTATCACTGAAACCACTGAGATACCATTCACTGTGAGGAGACACGTCCTTGGTCCTCCTCAGAAGCACTGTGATGTCATCCATTGTGAGGAAACATGTACTTAGTCCACTTTAGTAGCACTGTGATGCAATGCACTGTGAGGAGACATGGCCTGGGCTCTCACTAGAAACACTGTGATGCCATGCACTGTGAAGTGACAGGGCCAGGCCTGTCACTAAATACATTGTGATGCCATCCAGTGTGACAAAACCTCAGCTCTCAGTCGAGCCACTGTGATGCTATAAACTGTAAGGAGACATGGCCTGGGTCCTCACTAGATCAACTGTAATACCATTCACTGTGAGAGGTCACCAACTTGGCTCTCACTCGAACCAGTGAGATGCCACACACTCAGAGGGGACACAGGCTACTCTCTCACTAGAACAACTGTGATGCCATCCACCTTGAAGAGATACAGTCCAGGCTTTCACTGAAACCACTGTGATATAATTTACTGTGAGGAGACAGGGTTCAGCCTCTCACTAGAACCACAGTGATGCCATCCACTTTCAGGAGACACCGCCTAAGCCTGGGATCTCAATGCAACCACTGTGATGTCATCCACTGTGAGGAGACACCGCCTAAGCTCTTAGTAGAACTGCTGTGATGCCATTCACTGTGAGGAGACACATCCTGGGTCCTCCCTTGAACCACTATGAAACTATCCACTGTGAAGAGACACAGCCTTGGTCCTCACTAATAACAATATGCTCCCATCCCCTGTGGGTAGACATAGAATGGTCTCTCAATAGAACTATTGTGATACCACTGTGAGGAGACAAGGCCTGGGCTCTCATTACAACCACTTTAATGTGATCCACTTTGAGGAGATACAGCCTGGGCTCTCACTGCAACCACTATGATGTCATCCACTGTGAGGAGACATGGCCTAGGCTCACAGTAGAACCAATGTGATGCAATCCACTTTTAGGAGACACAACCTGGGCTCTCAATATAACCACTGTGATGCCATCTACTGTGAAGACACATGGCTTGTGTTTGCACTGGAGCCACTGTGATGGCATCCCCTGTGAGGAGACACAGCCTGAACTCTAAATGGAACCACTAGATCCCATGCACTGTGAGGAGACAAGGTGGCCTGTCACAACAAACAACATGATGCCATTCACAGTGAGAAGACACAGATTGAGTCTCACTAGAACCCCTGTGACGCCATGCACTGTGAGGAGACATGGATGGCCCTATCACTCGAGCCACTGTGATACCATTCACTGTGAAGAGACATGGCCTTAGATCTCACTAGAGCCACTGTGATGCCTTCCACTGTGAGGACACAGAGCCAGGCTGGTCACTACAACCACTGGGATGCCATTCCCTGTGAGGAGACACAGCCTGGGCTCTCAAAATAACCAATATAATGCTATGCAATGTGAGGAGATAGGGCCATGCCCACCAATAGAACCACTGTGAGCTGGAGAGATGGCTTAGTGGTTAACCACTTGCCTGTGAAGCCTAAGGACCCCGGTTCGAGGACCCACGTTAGCCAGATGCACAAGGGGGCGCATGCATCTGGAGTTCGTTTGCAGTGGCTGGAGGCCCTGGTGCGCCCATTCTCTTTCTCTCCCTCCCTCCCTCCCTCCCTCCCTCCCTCCCTCCCTCTCCCTCTCTCCCTCTCTCTCTCCCTCTCTCTCTCTCTCTCTCTCTCTCTCTCTCTCTGCCTCCTTCTCTGTCTGTTGCTCTCAAATGAATAAATAAAAATAAACAAAAATTAAAAAAAAATAAAACCACTGTGATCACATTCACTGTGAGGAGACATGCCTGTGCTCTCACTATAAACACTGTGATACCATGTACTATTAGGAGACAGGGCCAGGACTGTCACTAGAACCACAGTGATGCCATGCACTTTGTGGAGACAGGGCTGGGCCTTTCAACAGAACCATTGTGATGCCATTCACATGCCCTGGGCTCACACTAGAAATACTGTGATGCCATCCACTGTGAGGAGACAGTGCTTGGGCTCTCAAAAGGACCAATGTGATGCTATGCACTGTGAGGAGACAGGGGCAGGCCTGTCTCTGGAACCACTGTGATGCCATTAACTGTGAGGAGACACGCCCTGTGCTCTCACTGAAAACAGTGATGCCATTCACTGTGAGGAGACAGGGCTGGGCCTGTCACTAGAACCATTGTGATACCATCCACTAAGATGAGACATGCCTGGATTCTCAGTACAGCCACTGTGATGTCATGCACTCTAAGGAGTTAGGTCTGGGCCTCTCACTTTAACCAATGTGATAGCATGTGCAATGAAGAGACATGGTCTCGGTTCCAACTAGAACCACTGTGATGCCATCCACTGTGCAGAGACATGGCCTGGGCTCACACTACAGCCACTGTGATGCAATCCACATTGAGGAGATACAGCCCGGACACCCAATGCAACCACTGTGATGTCACCCAAATGTGAGGAGACATGGCCTAGGCTCACAGTATAACCACTGTGATGCTATACACTTTTAGGAGACACAATCTGAGCTCTCAATATAACCACTGTGTGTCATCCACTGTGAAGACACACTGTCTGTGTTTGTACTGGAGAAACTGTGATGGCATCCACTGTGAAGAGACACGGCTTGGGCTCTCACAGAACCACTGTGATGCCATGCACTGTGAGGAGACAAGGCTTGGGCTCCCAAAAGAACCAATGTGATGCCATGCACTGTGAGGAAACACACCTGGCCCTCACTAGAAACACTGTGATGCCATGTACTGTGATGAGACAGGGCTGGGCCTGCCGCTGGAACCACTGTGATGCCATTCACTGTGATGAGACATGTCCTTGACTCTCACTGGAAACATGGTGATGCCAGGCACTGTGAGGAAAAAGGGCAGGATCTTTCACTAGAACAATTGTGATGCCATTCACTATGAGGAGACATGGCCTGGGACCTCACTAGAGCCACTGTGATGCCATCTACTGTGAGGAGAAATGGCCTGGGCTTTCAAAAAAATACAGTGATGCCATACACTGTGAGGAGATAGGGTAGGTCCTGTCACAATAACCACTGTGATGCCATCCATTGTGAGGAGACATGGTCTGCGCTCTCATTACAACCACTGTGATACCATGCACTGTGAAGTGACGGTGTCAGGCTGTCACTACAACTACTGTGATGCCATTCACTGTGAGGAGACATGGCCTCAACTCTCCCTAGAACCAAAGTGATGCCATGCAGTGTGAGGAGACACAGTCGTGGTCCTCCCTGGGCAACTATGAAACTGTCCACTGTGAGGATATACAGCCTGGGCTCTCACTAGAAACACTGTGATGCCATACACTGGAGGAGACAGGGCCGGGCCTGACACTGCAACCACAGTGATGCCATTCACTGTGAGGAGTCATGAACTGGCCTCTCAGTAGAAAATTCTGTGGTGCTATGCACTGTGAGGAGACAGCAGCAGGTTTTTCACTAGAACCACTGGGATGCCATCTACTGTGAGGACACAAGACCTGACCTCTCAATAATGCCATTGTGATGTCATGCACTATGAGGAGACATCAACTGTGTCCTCATTAGATCCACTATCATGCCATCACTGTGAGGAGACACTGACTGGGCTCCAACTAATGCCACTGTGAAGGAATGCACTGTGAAGAGACAGGACTCTTCCTCTAACTAGATGTACTGTGATGTCACGCACTGTGAGGAGACTAAGCATGGGCTCTCAAAAGAGCCAATGTGATGTCATGCTCTATGAGGAGACAGGGCCAGACTTTTCTCTAGAACCACTGTGAAGAGACATGCCTGGGCTCTCACTACAATCACTGTGATGCCATGCAGTGTAAGGAAACAGGGCCAGTCCTTTCACCAGAACCACTCTGAAGCCATGCCTTGTGAGGAGACAGGGCCAGGCCTGTCACTAGAACCACTGTGATGCCAATCACTGTGAGGAGACACACCCTGGACTCTCACTAGAAACACTGTGATGCCATTCACTGTGAGGAGTCACTCTGTGATGTCATCCACTGTGAGGAGGCATGGCCCAGGCTCTCATTAGAACCACAGTAATGCCATTCACTGGTAGGAACATGGCCTGGGTTCTCAATGGAACTGCTGTGATGCCATGCACTGTAAACAGAAAGGGTTGGTCCTGGGTTCTCATTACAACCACTGTGATGTCACTATCCACTGTGAGGAGACATAGCCTGGGTCCTCACTAATAACAATATGATCCCATCCACTGTGAGTAGGCATAGAATGGTCTCTTACTAGAACCACTGTAATGCTACCCACTGTGAGGATGCATGGCCTGGGCTCTCAATAGAGCCACTGAAATGTCATGTGCTTTGAGTAGACATACCTTGAATCGTCACTAGACACTGTCATAACATCACTATGAGGAGACACTGACTGAGCTCTCATTAGTACCACTATAAAGCAATGCACTGAGGGGACAGTGCCTGGCCTCTCTCTAGTACAACTTTGATGCCATCCACTGTGTGGCGACACAGCCTGGGTCCTCTGAAGAACCACTGTGAAACTACCCAGTGTGAGGAAACACAGCCTGGATCCTCAAAAATATCACTGTGATGTAATCTAGTGTGAGTTGACTCATCTTGGTCTCTCACTAGAACCACTGTGATGTGATGTACGGTGAGGAGACAGGGAAATTTCATCTTGTAATATTAAGTTAAAAATATTTTTATTTACATCATGGGAAAGCATACTACAAATATTCTGAGGATAGGGAAGCACACACAGGGGCAAGCATGTCATTTGAAGATGTTATTTCTCTTGTTGCCTGATAATTTGTTCTTTAAACCTCATAATAATAAAAGGATAAAAAGGAAAAAGTAAAGGTTAGTCTCATCCCTAACTTATTTGTAATCATCCTTTTTTGAGATTCTATGATTTTAGATAATAGAAAAACTTACTGAGAAACTTTAAAATAAATACTTCACTTTGTGTTTGTTCCTTGAAACATGGTCTCTCGCTAAACCTGGAGCTTGCTGGGTTCTAGCTAGAGCTGACGAGCAAGGCTCAGTGATCCTTCTGCTAATGCTCCTCTCAGTTCTAGGTTTACAGGGCCATACCTGACATTTATGTGGGGCCTGGTGATTGGACAGAAGTCCTTATGGTTTTACAGCAAACACTCTGAACCACTGAACCATCTCCACAGCCTTACAGCCTGTTTTCTTTATAATATCTTATATGTCAAATCTGTATTTAGAACAAGGAAACAGTACAGAAGAGTGACTGAGAAAGAGCTCCACATTTGGCATCCATGCAAACATAACAAGACACTTGCATCTACGTATAGGTATACACACACACGCGCACACACACACACACTGCAGACATACACACACATGAAATAACAACAAAAAAGCAAGAACACACTGGTGACAATGATATTAAACAAATTAACCCAGCTGCAGAAAATGATTTCTCTCATTTGTGGTTCCTATATTTTATATAATCATATTAAATTATATATGCATATACTTATACAAAGTAGAAGTGAGCCTTTTTAGGAGAGCTAGAGGAATTAGAAGAGGAAAAACAATGGATGAGAAACAGAATTATGGGAAACAGAAGAGGGAAACTATACTCAAGTATATACCTTTAAGAAAATTCAAAAACAATGGTAAATGTCTAAAAATGTTATAAAGTCATACTACAATTCTTTGTAAATGCTATCATTTAAACTGGAAGAGCCATAGTACACAATTTCTTAAAGAATAGAGCTATAACATGGCATTTAATAGTATTGCATTGGAATATTGAAATAATGATTTAAATAAAGCATATATGCAAATGGTGTATGAGAAAAGGTTTTAATCAAGAATATGATGGAAGTAGCTGAATTTAAGGTGGTTAAAGCTAATAGTAAAGAGGGTGACCATCTAACTGTGCCACACATCCCCAGGAAAGAAAGGCAAGGCATTAAGGGTTCACTGGGTCTTTTAGGTGAAAGCAATCTCTAGTAGATTGCCAATGGGAGGGCACAGAGGGGAAATAAAAAGGAATTGCTGATTCCCTTGCTTGCAGGTAGGCCACCAGCTCCCCCAAACCCCCCAAGCATCCACTGTACCCACAGTCCCAGCTTCAGGATACCCCTGCACTTACTGTAGGAAAGGGGACCCAGGCCAACATAGTTCCATTCACCTCACTGCTCAGGGGCAATTGCTCTCCTAACCCTGCCCACGTGTGATCTTGGGGAGGCTCCACACGCTGGCCTGCTGGAGCTCAGGCTCTATCAGTCCATGTGCCCATCACATGCATGCTGCCAATCCCCATTTGTGCAAACTTAGCCTGCTCTGCCCATTTACTCACTTACAGCTCCAGCCACCACCAATCCATGCACAAGCTCAGGCCCATTCCACATGCCCATGTGAGCTCCAGCTCACTCTGCCTGTCCACATGTGCCAGCTTAGGCACAATCCCCTGCCTGTCTGCTATGGAGGCTGCCTGCCAGTGCCCTGTTGCATGCAAGCTCAGACTTCTTCTGTGTCCCAGGGTCCAGCCATGAGAGTCTAGGCTGCTTCAGTGCTTGGTGCTTCTGCGTCCCACCGAGTGCAAGCTCAGGCAGCTTTGGTGGATTACCTGGTGAGAGTTCAGGCAACTTTGGCACCCTGAAATGCAGAAGCTCTGGCTGCTTTGGCATTCCACCAAGTGAGGGCTCAGAGTGCTTTGGCATCTGGCCTCAGGCTGCTTCATCTTCCCACTGTACTTATGCTCAGGCTGATCCACCTACCCACATATTATCTCAGGACAACTCAGTCCATCTGTTTGCCTGCCGGCTAGCCCAATCTACCTCCCCCAAGAGGCACCACTTCCTCCGCCCATCAACACCTCAGTCATACTCTCCCTGCCCATACACTGTGATGGGTAGACCACAGTGCAAAAGAAATGACATGAAAAACCAAATGCAAGTAAATCTAGTTGGACGCTCAGTGCTACAATGAACATCTCTAATCAAAACATAGAAGAGACATTAGGATCAGAACACCAAAATGAAGCTATGAGCAATGCAACCCTGGCCAAGCTGCTCGTAGAACTTGCAGAAAAGCAACAAAGGACCAATAATCGTGTGGATGCTACCATCACTAGACTAGACCTAACAGATAAGAAAATGGAAGGAGGGCTGGAGAGATGGCTTAGCGGTTAAGCGCTTGCCTGTGAAGCCTAAGGACCCCGGTTCGAGGCTCGGTTCCCCAGGTCCCATGCTAGCCAGATGCACAAGGGGGTGCATGCGTCTGGAGTTCGTTTGCAGAGGCTGGAAGCCCTGGCGCGCCCATTCTCTCTCTCTCCCTCTATCTGTCTTTCTCTCTGTGTCTGTCACTCTCAAATAAATAAATTAAAAAAAACAGAAAAAGAAAATGGAAGGAGTTCAAGGACAGTTAAGAGATATGAAGAAGAGTGCGACAAAAAAAAAAAGGACCAAAAAAAGTCAGCTGGCAATGCCAAATAAAGACATAAAGAAATGCAAATTCCAAGAAGCATCAAGAAAATCAGAAAATTATGTGAAATGGGAGCTTGACAGAGGGATGGAAACTATACATAGAAAATGAGTAAAAATGCAAAACTAATTGAACAAGTCAAAAACTCTCTAGGAGCTCTCCAGAATAGAGTCAGCCATGTGGAGGATAGAAATTCTATTCTGGAAGACAAGATGGAAGAAACAGTTCGAGAGTTCAAAAGTTTCAATAAGTTCGAAAATTTCTGTGAATAAAACATCAGAAAATTGTGGGATACCCTTAAACGTCCTAATATCCAGATCACTGGAATACCAGAAGGAGAAGAAATTCAGACCAAAGACATGGAGAAATTATTTAACAAAATAATCAAAGAAAACTTTGTTACTCTCTCAAAAGAAAGGCCCATCAAGGTATAAGAAGGTAACAGAACTCCAAACAGATTGGACCAATGGAGAAACTCTCCAAACATATTGTCATTAAGATTAAACATTGACACCAAAGAAAAAATCCTAAAAGCAGCTATGGAAAAACAGCACAACACTTTTTAAAAAAAATTATTTATTTAATTTATTTGCAAGCAGAGAGAAAGAGAGAGAGAGAGGAGGTGGGGAGAGAATGGGTACACCAGAGCCTCTAGCCACTGCAAACAAACTCTAGATGCATGCACCTCCTTAGCACACTTTTAATGGTAACCCCATCAGAATGACTTCAGACTTCTCAGTTGAAATGCTGAAAGCCAGAAGGTCCTGGAATGAAACACTGCAAAGTCTAAGAAACTATGGCCTCCAACCCAAACTACTTTACACATCAAAAGTATCCCTTGGTTTGTGTGTTTGGTAGTTTGATTATAATATGGTGAGGAGAGTTTCTTTCCAGGTTTTGTCTGGCTGGGGTTCTAAAGGCTTCCTGCACGTGCATTGGCACCTCTTTCCCAATTTGGGGGAAGTTTTCTTCTATGATTTTGCTGAAGACGCCTACTATGCCTTTGGAGTGGAATTCTTCTCCTTCTATGCCCTGAATTCTTATATTTGATCTTTTCATATTGTCCCGAATATCTTGAAATTCCCACTGATACTTTTCTATAAGTTTGTCTTTCTCTTTGTTGGACTGTATTAGATCTGCCACCTGGTCTTCTAGCTTAGATATTCTGTCCTCACCTTTGTCCATTCTATTGGTAAGATTTTCTACAGAGTTTTTTATTTCATTAACTGTGTTCTTTATTGCTAGTAATTCTGACTGGGTTTTCTTTATTATTTCTATTTCCTTATTTATGTCTTGTATTGCCTTCTTTATTTCATGAAATTGGTGTCCTGCATCTTCTTTGATTCCTTTGATTTCCTTTTTGAGTTCCTCTTTGACTCCTTTGATTTTTTCCCTGACTTCTTTAAACATATTTACAATCATTCTTTTGAAATCTTTCTCAGGCATTTCCTCTAACTCGTTCTCACTGGAGGTCATTTCTGATGCATTAATACTGTTAGTTGGATTTATATTGTCTTGCTTTTTAGTGTTTCTTGTGTTATAATGTATATATTTTTGCATCTTGGATTAAGATAATGCTTGGATTTTCTAGCTAGCTAGGTATTCTTAGCTGTACGAATTGATTTGACGTTATATATCTTCAAGATAGGAGCTTAAGGTGTTAGGTGTGGCTCTTAAGGCTCTCAGAGTATCTACAAAGGTGTTCCTAGGGTTTGAGTTTCCCTGCTATGGGAGTATTCAAGTAGGCTGAGTGGAATAAAATTCAGGTAGATTCTAAAATTTAACTAAACACTGTACACATTCAATCAAAAACAGCACTGAATATTTATGCAAGAGTAGTTATTATAACAACCAGATCCTCTATCAACAAAGAGGTTAATATTTCTGGTCTGTTGAGGGATCCAAGTCAGCTTGTAACCAAGTGAGACCCTTCCCTGGTGCAATCAATCCCAGTTACCTTTTTGGATGATTTTGGCCTCAGACAAGTTGCTGGCTGGGTCGGGCTGCCGTTCTGATTTCTGGAGCTGGGCACTGGCTTTTCCTCTGCTGGGTCCACCGCTGCTGCTGCTGGATAAGTGACTTCTGCCTCTGAAGCTGCTGCTGCTGGGTCTGCCACTGCTGCCACTACTGGATCTGCTGCTGCTGGGGCTGCTGTTACTGCTGCCAGTGCCGCTGATGTTGCTGCTAGACTCTGCTCCTGCTTGGGTCTCGCTGTTTGCTCAAGTTGGCGTAGCCGGGTCCAGGGACCGCTGCTCTGTTCGCTGGAGCTGGGCACAGTCACTGGGGGAGGGGAGGGGGCTGCAGCTGCTCTAGTTCTCTCACTGTTCCACGTTTCCTTCTACCTTGTGATCTGCTCCTCCATCGTTCACTGTTTCTCTCCCTTCACGTTTCTTGAGTTGCGGAGAGCGCCGATGTGAGTGGAAACTCCCCTCACCTGGCTTTTCCTGTGGCTGGAGCCGAGCCTGGTGGCATTCCAGTGCGCTGCCGCCACTGTGGTTGGCGGACCTGGTGGGGCCGCTTTTGCCAACCTGTGCGGGCTCTGGATGCTCTGGATCTCTTCTACTTCTCCACTGCTGTTTCAAAATCCTATACACCTCACTTTTTAGTAAAAGTGTGTATTTTGCTGAGTTTTTTCAGTCTTTTTCCCCCTAGGCTGCTTGGTGTGGTACCTAAGCCACCATCTTAAGCAGAAGCCCAAAAGTATCCCTCATAGTAGATGGTGAAAGAAAAACTTTCCATGACAAAACTCAGATTTACAATTTAAATGAACACAAAACCAAACCTACAGAGAGTATTTCAGGAAATTTTCCACACAGAAGAATCAAATAATCAACCTCAAATGTCTATAAGAAACAGATCACAATAACCAAACCAAGAGAAGGCACAAAAAACATCAAAGTCCATGAAAACACCAAGCCACATTTACCATCACAATATGGCAGGGATCATATCAAACCTCATAGTCATCACCCTAATTATTAATGGCCTTAATTCACCCATCAACAGACACAACTAACAGGATGGATCAGAAAATTAGACCGTTCAATCTGTTCTCTTCAAGAAACCCATCTCACCATTAAAGACAGACACCTCCTCAGGGTGAAAGGGTGGAAAACAATATTCCAAGAAAACGGGAATAAGAAACAAGCAGGTGTAACTATATTAATATCAGATAATATAGACTTCAAACCAAAAATAATAAAAATAGACAAAGAAGGACACTTCCTACTTATCAAGGGAATGATCTACCAAGAGGATATTACAATCACAAACCTGTATGCACCAAACCAAGGGCACCACAGTTCATAAAGTAAAACCTACTTGAGAATAAAACAGAAATAAGCACCAACACCATCATAGTTGAGGACTTCAATACACCATTATCAGCAGTAGACAGATCATCCAAACAGAAACTCAACAGGGAAGTAAGAGAGCTCAACAAAACCATAGATCACTTAGACCTAACATACATCTACAGAACATTCCCTCCCAAATCCACAGACTACACATTCTTCTCAGCAGCCCATGGAAGATTCTCTAAATAGACCATAGACCATATACTGGGTCACAAGCCTGCCTCTACATATTTAGGAAGATTGACATAATTCCCTGCAAGATATCAGATCACAATGCTATATTGCTAGAAATTAACAACAAAAGACCCACTAAGAATCCACCAGAGCCTGGAAACTAAACTGCACACTTTTAAACAATAAATGGATAGTGGATGAAATAAAAAATGAAATTGCAAAATTTCTAGCATTGAATGACAATGAGAATACATCATACCAAATGTTATGGGAAACAAGTAAGGTGGTCCTTGGGAAAAAATAGCACTCAATGCCTTCATAACAAAGACGAAGGGATTCCAAATCAATAACCTAGTCATCCACCTAAAGGCACTGGAAAAGCATGAAAAATCCAACCCAAAAAGCTCCAGAAGGAAAGAAATAAATAACATCAGAGCAGAAATTAAAAACTGGAAACTAGTAATACACTTAAGAAAATTGACAAAACACAGAGCTGGTTCTTTGAAAAAATAAACAAGATTGACAAACCCCTGGCCAATTTGATCAAGAAAAAAAAATAATAAAAGAGAGAGAGAGAGAGAGAGAGAGAGAGACGCTTCAAATTAACAAAATTCAAAATGAAAAAGGAGAGATCACGATGGACATAAGAGAAATTGGGAGAATCATCAGGACTTATTTCAAAAACTTCTAGTCCACAAATCTGGATAATGTGAAGGAAATGGATAAATTCCTGGACACATGCCATCTATCAAAGCTAAACTCAGAGCAGATAAATCTCCTAAACAAACCTATCACATTCATTGAGACTGAAAGGTAATAAAAAACCCTCCCCAAAAAGAAGAGTCCAGGATCAGATAGCTTCTCAACTGAATACTATCAATCCTTTATGGAAGAACTCAAGTCTATCTTTCTCAAACTGTGCCACACAATTGGAGAACAGGGAAAGCTCCCCAACTCCTTCTATGAAGCTAGTATCACCCTAATTCCAAAACCAGGCAGAATTGCCACAAGAAAAAAATCTACAGAACTATTTCCATGATGAACTTAGATGCAAAGACTATGAACAAATCCTCACAAACTGAATCCAATAGCACATCAAAAGCATTATCCACCTTGACCAAGTGGGATTCATCCCAGGAACACTGGGGTGGTTCAACATATGGAAATCTGTCAAGGTTAAACACAAAAACCACATGATAGATTCAGAAAAAGCCTTTGACAAAATACAACATCACTTCATGATCAAAACATTGGAGTGACTCCATCCAAAGCTCCTGAAGGTGATTAACTCCTATAGCAAAGGAACATAATACAAAATCAATGCACAAAAATAAGTAGCCTTCCTATATGCAAATGACAAAGATACAAAGAAAGAAATAAGGGACAGGATCCCATCTTCAATAGCAATAACAACAAAAATACCTTGGAAAAATGTTAACCAAGGAAGTGAAAGAAATATACAACAAAAACATAAATACAATCAAAAAAGAAATTGAGGAGGTCTTGAGAAAATGGAAAGACCTCCCATGCTCCTGAATAGGCAGAATTAACATTGTGAAGATGGAAATCCTACCAAAGACAATATGCAGAGTTAATGCAATTTCAATTAAAATCCCAACAGTGTTCTTCACAAAGATAAAAAAAAATCTCAGATTTCATATGGAAAGGCAGAAGACCTCAGATATCCAAGAATATCCTCAGCAAAAGAAATACTTCTGGAGGCATCACCATACCTGATCTAAAGCTATATTACAAAGCCATAGTAATAAAACAAGAATGGTACTGGCATAAAAACAGAAGTACAGACTAATGGAGTAGAATTGAGGACCTGGACTTTGGGTCAAGCAACTAGAGCTACTACATATTTGACAAAGGCCCTAACAATATAGGTTGGAGAAAAAGAGAGCATCTTAATCCAATGGTGCCTAACAAACTGTATACCTATATGCAGAAAATTGAAACTTGATCCATACATCTCAACATGCACAACACTCAAATCCAAATAGATCAAAGACCTCAATATAAGACCACAAACTTGGCTACTACTGGAAGAAAATATAGGAGGAACTTTCCATTATATAGGAATGGAAAAAAACTTCCTGAACAAAATTCCAGTAGCACATGATCATAAACAGTCTCTCAACCAATGGGATCACATGAAGCTGAAGATTTTCTTTACAGACAAGCATACAATAAAGAAAGCCAATAGGTTACCCACAGAATGGGAGAAAATATTTGCTGAATATCCAACTGACAGAGGCCTAATCTCTAGACTCTACAAAGAATTCCAAAACCTAAACAATAAAAAGTCAAACAACACACTCACAAAATGGGCAAAGAGCTGGACAGGCAGTTCACAGGGGAAGCAATACAAATGGCAAACACACACTTAAGAAAATGTTCAGCATCCTTAATCATCAGGGAAATGCAAATTAAAACAACTATGAGATTCCATCTTACCCCAGTAAGGATAGCAAACATCAAAAACTCAAATGAAAATAAATGCTGGTGAGGATGTGGAAAAATAGGAACCCTTATCCACTGTCGATGGAAATGTAAGATGATACAACCACTGTGGAAAGCAATATGGAGATTCCTAGAAAAGCTGACTATAGAGTTAACAACAGACCCTGTTATTCCCTTACTGGGCATGCACCCTAAAACCTTTAAATATCAGTCCAGACAGATTTGCTCAACCATGTTTATTGCAGCTCAATTCGTAATAGGTAAGAGCTGGAATCAACCCAGATGCCCATCACTGTAAGAATGGGTAACTAAGATGTGGTATATCTACACAATGGAATTCTACACAGCAGGAAGAAAAAATGATATAACGAAATTTGCAGAAAAAATGGTTGAACCAGGAACAGATCATTCTCAGTGAACCTACCCAATCACAGAATGTTAACTACTGCAGAGTCTCACTCATCTACAGCACCTAACCTGAATCTACTCAAGATGCCAATATACCCAGCAAGCAGGTGGAGGACTAGACAATATGGTTGGTGGGGAGGGAGGGGACAGCAAGGGAGGTAGTGGGAGACACAAATCTAGACCCAAATGGCAATGGTACCACAAAATTCTACATCATAAAAGGAAGACCTTCACCAGGCCCTTAGAGGGAACACCTGAGCCACAAGGCACTGGAGAGGATACAATGAACACTGACCTTAATCTTCTACAGCCTCTCTCTCTCTCTCTCCCTCCCACTCTCTCTCTTTCTCTCATATTATTTATCTTTTTCTTCCTTCTCTTACGGGGCACTGACCTGTAACTCCCTGTACCAGCAGGTGGCTATCATCTACAATGAACTTTTGATCAGAGAGACTTATAATGATTCCTAAAAGTAAGAAAGATTTCTGTCAGAGTACTTGATGACCCACCAAATGTTTGTGGTAATACCCTACTGCTAAAGATATCATATGTAGTTGACACATAAAATGGAATGGCATGGCTGGAAGCTGGAAGAGAGTCAGTACCCAGTCAGCGTGTCTAGTGTCAGAAGGTACTACATGGGTGACTGGGGAAAAAATGACCAATATCTGTCCAAGCAACTCATGGTCTAACCTACTTAGCAGCAAAAACACCTGTCATGATGCTCACACAAGAGCAAGAGTGGCACACAGCCATGGTGGGAAACCAACTGCTCTTGATTTGGCTAACTGGTTTGTTCAGTGGAACAGGACCCATAGCTGGAGCTGGCAAACAAGTCAGAACCATATCCAAACATGAGCCTGCTCTCCATTATCAAGCTACCACCAATCGTGGGCTACAAGAGGGCCTACACCTATTAAATTCTCTATAAAGAATAAGGGTTATCCTTTTTATCTGGTGCTAACTTTACTCTCCATTGAATAATCTGCTTCTCTTTTTCAGAGAGATACAGATCCTAATGAGAGAACCATCCCATCATACCTCAAGAAGGGCCCCAGTTGAAACTAAGAATAATTTGTGAAACAAGCAAGGGTGCTGTTTTCTTGGTGAACCAGGTACCAGCACAAGGGTGAAGGAGACCCACACAGAGAACAATGAACTCCTACAGAGACACAGAGGCTCCCAACACTTCATCACTGAAACAGACCAAAAAAATTAACCTAACATGGCTCAGGGAAATTTTGCAGAAGAGGGGCGGAAAGAATCAGAGCCACATGTTGGGTCATGATATGCACAGACACTTCTCCTACCCATACTGTGGGCTAACTCCACAATGCATGACCCATATACCTCAACAAGGAGGGGCCGGAGGGAGAGGGTAGGACTTGGATGATCCTAACAATGGTACCAACTTGACTGTATTTACTGAGTACAAAACTAATTAATAAAAACATTAATTAAAAAATAAAGTGGTTAAGACCCAGAAAGCCAAGCGCCACATGTTCTCTCTCATATGTGGAGCCTAGCTACAGATGACTGGGCTTCTGCATGAGAATGAAAATACTTAGTAGCAGAGGCCAGTAAGTTAAAAAGGAGACATAAAGGGTAGAGAAAGGAAGAGAGGAGGATACTTAATAGGTTGATATTGTATATATGTAATTACAATGATTGTAATGGGAAGGTAATATGATGGAGAATGGAATTTCAAATGGGAAAGTGTGGGGGTGGGGAGGGAGGGAATTACCATAGGATATATTTTATAATCATGGAAAATGTTAATAAAAAATTAAAAAAAAATAAAGTGGTTAAAGCTGATTGCTTGCAATGTTTGTTGCAAAAAGTTAAGATTTCTCAGCACCTATAAAAAGCTGAACACAAAAAGTGGCATCTGTGTCTGTCTTTCACTTGCCATGCAGGCATGCACAAACACACATATATACACAGACACATACACATGCACACACATGCAATAATAAATATTTTTCCAAAAAATAAGGTATAGCACTTGGGATGTATTTAATACTTAACACAACAGGGCTGGCAAGATGGCTGAGTGGTTAACAGCTGGTCTGTGAAGACTAAGGAACCCAGTTCGAGGCTTGATTCTCCAGTACCTACATAATCCAGAAGCACAAGGTGGCACATGCATCTGGAGTACGTTTGCAGTGGCTGAATGACCTGATGTGCCCATTCTCTCTCTCTCTCTCTCTCCCTTTCTCCCTCTTTCTCTGTCTATGGCTCTCAAATAAATAAAAATTAAATTAAAAATTAATCAACACAACAAAAAAGATATAAATTTCTTTTAAAAAATATAACAAAAAAATGAAAATGACTAATTTGTTTGATAATTTTAAAGATTATGAAGTTATGGAACTTAGTCAAAACAAGCTATGAAAGTGGTGAAAAGTGAGTAAGCTCATCAGCTGACAGCTAAGTCATCTTATAAGGTTAGAAACCATCTCAAATGAATGTGTGTTTGGATACATTCTGCTGCAAGTGAGAAGCTGAACACTGGTTCTGATATGAAGGAAACATCTGCCCAGGCACTGAAATGATGCACTCATCACACTTAAGCTGCCTTTATCTACTGTCTATGATTTTATTGTCAAATCACTTTGTGAGAACTAAGGAGCTTCTGCCTATCACACAGAGCTAAAAATAGGAGCTATACCTGTTAGTGGACAACTGGGAGAAGCAAACTACAGATGTATTGGCTCGAACCACCACTTTAGCTTTAGATACTTGCCTAATGTTTTCCTAGCCCCACATGAACACAAGGACAATTCTTTGAGGATTTTCATATTATACATGACAGTTATGAACTGTACTCTGAACAAATAGCACTAACTTAAAGCTATAAAAATTTTCTAGTATAAAATTATTTTTTGAAATGCATGGAATAGGGTCTTGGGATGTGGTTCTGTGAGCAAAGTGACTGCTTACCATGCACAAAACCCTGAGTTTAATACCAAGCACCACATAAAACGAGTGTGTTGGTAAACAACTATAAGTTCAGCATTCTGGTGGTAGAGGCGGATCAGGGATTCATGAACATCTTCAGTTACATAATGAGTTTCAGGCCAGGCTACACTAAATAAGACCATGGCTCAATAAAGAAAAAAAATTAAATATGTAGTATAAACTTCTACACCAAAAGAATGTCATTACTTAGCATGCTGAAGTGTATCTTCTATCATCAGAAGAGCAGCTAGAATCATTGCTCAAGGGAACACTGGCTGCCATGCATACTTCCACCAGGTCAGTACTCTGCAAGTAGTGCCATCATGAAGCAATGAAAGTAGTCTATGTAAATTTTGAAACAAGACATGGCAAACTTAACACTATAACAGCCATTTGTATTTTCCAGTAATTTCTCCTAGATTTATAATTATTTTTTTCATTCATACTGATATTATATATTATAGATTTGTCCCTATTTGTTTCAATTTCCTCCACCCAGTCAGATCAAAAGCAGGGTCTTATGCCACATGCCTTTAATTTCATTACTTGGGTGGGAGAGGTCAAAATATTGCTCTGGGTTTTAGGCCAGCCTGGACTACAGAGTGTGATCCATGTCAGCCATAGCTAGAGTGAGACCTTACCTCAAAAACAGCGAGCAAGAAGGTGTGTCAAGTCAAAGGGCAACTGACACAAAAAGAAATCACTTTTCTGTTTTGGTACTGGACCAAATAGTTTCCTCTATCCATATCCTTTAAAAATATTTCCAAACCAATAAAATCAAATTTATTTACTTTACTTAGATAATCATCAGCTAAAATTTAAAAGGAAATAGTTCTAGAATTTAAACAACAAAAAGTAAATAAGCATAGATAATTATACATACATATGGTTTACAAAGCATTCTAATATAATTCAAACTATATTGAACATTTGAAAAATAGGCTACAATAACTTTAGTATGTGATTTAAAATTTAGAAGTCACTACATACACATTCTCACATTAACAAAGTCTAATACAAGATAAACAGGAAGACCTGAAGCTTTCAGAAGAGGGTAGATGACACACAGGCACAGTTTATAAGTAGGCTTTAAAACATCAAAGATGACACAAGTAAACTGAGTGAACTCTAAGAAAATGCAAACAAACAAACGAGTAAAATAGAAAATCCAACATAGGATAAATGAAAACATAATTCAATAAAGAAATAGAAATACTGAAGAAAAAAAAACAAAATAACAGAAAAACAAAGTTAATTAAGTCCAATAAAAAAGCTGAATGGAAAATAAAGCCTCCATTATAAAATGGAATAAGGAGAGGAAAATACATCAGAATTTAAAGAGAAAGAAGAAGAACTGGAACATTCAGACAATGAAAAGGACAAAATGTTAAGAAAATATAAATAACATTTGAGATGTATGGTACACTATAAAAAGAACATATCTGTGAATTACAATCCAACAAAAAATTTATACTAAAGGCACCAAACCTTTTCAATAAAATCATGACAAAAAGTTCCCAAATATATGGAAAGAAATGCCAACCAGGAACAAGAAATATTTCAAAAACTCATAGATAGGACCAGAGAAGAATATCCTGCACCTGCACTATAGTTAAAACATTAAATATAACAGAATGTATATTGAAAGCTACAAGAGAGAAACACCAAGGCATTCTTTGCAGATTAACAGCTAATTGCTAATTTCTTTTGTTTGTTTGTTTGTTTGTTTGTTTGAGGTAGGGTCTCGCTCTAGCCCAGGCTGTCCTGGAATACACTATGTCATCTCAGGGTGGCCTAGAACTCACAGTGATCCTCCTACCTCTGCCTCCCAAGTGCTGGGATTAAAGGCATGTGCCACCATGCCCAGTTTAACAGCTAATTTCTTAAAATAAACTTTCAAAGACAGGAATGCTTATCAAGCTATTATGGTGTCATAAAGTAAGAAAGGAAGAAACACTACCAAACATTTATGAAACCAAACATTATGAATACCAAAGAAAGATAAAGATGCATTTTGGACTGGAGGGTTGACTTAAAAGTTAGGGCATTCACTTGCAAAGCCTAAGGACCCAAGTTTGATTCCTCAGTATGCTATAAGCTAGATGTACAAGGTCATGCATGCTTTTGAAGTGTGTGTCTGGAGTTTGTGTACAGTGGCTAGAGGCCATGGAGCTCCCATTCTTTCCCTCTCCTCTCTCTTGCTCCCTCTCTTTACCTCTCTCAAATAAATAAAGATACGTTGTAAAATCTACACGAATATTCCTTAAATTACTTGCAAACCAACTTCAAATACACATCAAAAGACCACCCAATATGATCAAGTTGGCTTAATTTTTGATATGTAGAGATGGTTCTACATATGCAAAATAATTAGTTATACATTACATAAACAGACTCAATGACAGAAATAATATCTCTGTAGATGCAGAAATTTTCTGATAGAAACCCAATATCTCTTCATGATAAAAGCCTTGAAGATACCTTGAATAAGAGAAACATCCTGAAACATAATAAAGGCTATGAATGTTATATATATGTATGTAACCTTACCCAACATTATGCTAAATTGGGAAACACCAGGAGTACTTCTAAAAAATTAGGAACAAGACAACAGTATCTACTTTTTCCACTTTTACTCAATGTAGTACTTGAAGGTAATAAGATAGAGCAATAAGAGAACATTAGAAAATAAAGTGATGCACTTAGGAAATGAAGAAGTTAAAGTACAATTAGCAAATAATATTGTTTTATAATTGAGACACACTAGTGTCTCCCGAGAAAACTCTTACATCTGATAAGCACTTTCAGAAAAGTGGCAGGATACAAAATTAACATCCAAAATCATGGTAGCATGGGTGTTTAATCCCACCATTCTGGAGGCTAAGGTAGGACGACTGCTTAGAGTTGAGGCCATCCAGGGCTACAGAGTGACTTCTTCAACAGCCTGGGCTATAATGAGACATTGTCACAAAAGAAAAGAAAATAATATGAAACAAAAAATGCTTATATTTCCATAACAAATAAGGTGATAACAGTCAGTGAGGGAGTGATGGCTCAGCAGTGAACACACTTGCCTGTAAAGCCTAAAACTCTGGGTTCAATTCCTACTACCCACATAAAGCCAGATGCACAAAGTGAAGCATGCATCTAGAGTACTTGTATAGTGGTGCGAGGCCCATTCTCTCTCTCCTTGCAAATAAATAAATAAAATATTTTAAAAAGAAATCAGTTAAATAATCATATTCACAATTGCCTTTGAAAGATGATGAGAGCTAGATATATAGATGATAGATAGATAGATAATTAGGTAGGTAGGTAGGTAGGTAAGTAGGTAGGTAGGTAGAAGAAAGAAAGGAAGGAAGGAAGGAAGGAAGGAAGGAAGGAAGGAAGGAAGGAAGGAAGGGAGGAAACACTTTTGACTAAACTTAATCAAAGGGTTCTACAATAATAACTTCAAAATACTGAGGTAAGAAACTGAAGACACAATACGGAAAGACCTCCCATGCATATGGATTAGAATGACTATAGTGAAAATACAATCTGCCAAAAGCAAATTACATATTCATTACAATCCAAATCAAAATTGCAATGATATTCTTCACAGAAATAGAAAAAATATTCTAGAAATCACAGGAAGATACAAAAAAGAAAACCACAAGTAGCTAAAATTAATAGTGAGCAAAAATAGCCGGGTGTGGTGGCACACGCCTTTAATCCCAGCACTCAGGAGGCAGAGGTAGGATGATCGCCATGAGTTCAAGGCCACCCTGAGACTACAGAGTTAATTCCAGGTCAGCCTGGACCACAATGAGGCCCTACCTCGAAAAACCAAAAAAAAAAAAAAAAATTAGTGAGCAAAAATAATTATGCTGCAGGTATCCTTATACTTGATTTCAAGTTATGTTATTTACAGACCACAGTACAAAGACACCATGTAACTGACACCAAACAGGTGGCTGTAGATCTAAATTACAAACTTCAATAAACTGAGTGTGTTTTGTGACATCCATTCAAACTACCACGTATACATGAAGCCCTGAGTTTTCTACAAAGCATTTTAAAAAGGAAAACTTTAAGCTTGTAGAGCTATAAAGTAATGCATGGACTGTGTTATAAACTGCATCATAAAAAAGAACTAAAAAAATCAAAAAATAATCCATATGTCCACCAATAGTGATGCAGGGGAAAAATTAGTATATCTACTCAATGAAAATTATGTAACTGGAAGAGGTAATGGGGAAGAGCTAACCAAAACTACAGTTGTATAACAAGCCATAAACCTGCTGCTTTGTAAGCTAATTAAATAACATTTTCCAGACACAGTAGTACATACCATTAATTCCAGTGGTTGGGAGGCAGACATAGGAGAATTACTATGAGTTTGAGGCTATCATGAAACTATAGTGAAATCTAGGTCAGCTTAGACTAGGGAGATATCCTACCTTAAAAAGTCATTATAGATAATTTGAGGGGCTGGAGAAAGGGCTCAGTGTGTAAGAGTGCTTGCCATGTGTGGTGGTTGCCCTCTTGTTCTTGGGGAAGCAGGTTTTTGAAGGAAAAAGTTTATTTCAGTTTTACATTTTCCAGGGGAAAATTCATCATGGTGGAGGAAGACAGCTCACTTCATCACACATTAGAAGTAGAGAGAGAAGAGCAAGCATGAACTAACTGAACACACAATAGGGCTAGACTGCTCAACTCCAATGTCTGCCTCCAGAAACACGACTCCTCTACTAAAGCTACATCTTTCAAATGCTCCAGCAGCTGAGGACTAACTAAGATGCTTAATCACACGCATCTGAAACTAGGGGAATATCTATGTTCAAATCACCACATCATGCAAGCACAAGGGTTGAAGAATGAATGAGTTTAATCTCTAGAGCCCATGTAAAACCCCAGCATGTCCACACATGCCTGTAAGTTCAATTCTTTTGGGGGAAGAGAACAGAATATCACAGCCCCACCGGTCAACTAGAACAACTAAGAAAAAGACAGTTTGAATGGAGGTACCCTGAAGGTGTGGATAAAGCTGCTCCCAGAGAGGAGAGTTTATTAAATGAAAGTTACAGTGCTACAAGTAGGATATTTATTAATTTTATTTATTTATTTATTTATTTATAAGTGAGAGAGACAGAATGGGAAAGCCAGAATCATCAACTACTGCAAATGAACTCCAGATATATGTACCACTTTGTGCATCTAGCTTACCTGGGTCCTGTGGAATCAAAACTGGGCCCTTTGTCTTTGCAGGCAAGCATGTTACTGCTAAGCCATGTCTCCAGCCCAGAAGTGGATATTTCTAGATGAGTTGTTGGCCACTGGAGCACCAAAGTCACTCACAGACTATTGACATTTTCCTTGGTTTCCCACAAGAATTATATGGCATGTATCCCTATTGCTGAATACATACATACATTGGTTGTAGGACAGATAAATCAAGTTGGAAATGATCTGGAAGCTTCTTTCCTGCTGGCTAGCTTTCACTTTGCTTAAAGGTAAAAATACATACGATCCTAGAGGGAGGGGATGCTATTTTATGTAAGAGAGAGTGTATGTATACATTATATACACATGTACAATGTACACACACACTGAGACTTTTGTGGTACAATGGCTATGCACATACTTTTCTTTATTTAAGAAAAAACAATAAAAAGATTAAAATAATTAAGATAGTTACCTAGAAATTCAGGAGCAAACTGGGTGGTGGTGAAAGTGAGCCTATTTTAGAAACACACTATTTGTATGCAGTATTTAGATAGAAAATACCGGTGCACATGATCTTCTTTCTTTCTTTTTTTAAAGAAGAAACAGTGAATCCAGGTGAGGTATCACCCACCTTTAATACGAGCATTTGGGAGGCAAAGGTAGGAGGATCTTCATGATTTCCATGAATTTTAGGTCAGCCTGGGCTAGTGTGAGACCCTACCTCAATAAACTATAAATAAATAAATAAATAAATAAATAAATAAATAAATAAATAACATAAAAGATTAATGAAAAGATTAATCAAAAACTAATGAAAATAATTACCTATGAAAGTCAGGAGCAAACTGGATAGTAGGGTCAGAATTGAGAGTGGGACCTTTCTTTTATAAAGCCTTCTATTTGTAATGCTATATAACAACATATTATAAATATAATTTTTTTAATAAGACAAAGAGAGAGAGAGAATTGACACACCATGACCTCTAGCCGCTATATTCAAACTCTGGACACATGTGCCACTTTGCTATGCTGATGTCACTTGGTGTGTCTGGTTTATGTGAGACCAGGAGAGTTGAACATGAGTTCCTAGTCTTTGCAGGCAAGCCTCTTGTGGTTGATTCAGGTGTCCCACATAAGCTTAGGTGTTCTGAATGCTACTTCTCAACTGGTGGAGATTCAGAAAGTAATGCCTCTTGGAGGCACTGTATTGTTAGGGGCAGAATTATGGGTATTATAGACAGTTTCCCCTTGCCAGTGTTTGGCACACTCTCCTGTTGCTATGGTCCACCTTATGTGGCCAGGGAGTGATGCACACCCTCTGATCGTGACGTCGTTTTCCCTGCCAGCATGGACTTTCTACTGGAGTCAGGAAGCCAAAATAAGCCAGATTTTCCCAAAAGCTTTTCTTGGTTGAGTGATTTTTCCCAGTATTGTGAACCTGACTGCAACAGTAAAGTTGGTACTGAGGAGAAGTGTCATTTGCTGCTGGATATCTCACTGTGTGGGTTTGGCATTTTGGAGCTGATTTTCAAGAGGAATGTGGAAGAATTTAATACCTTGGCTGAAGAGATGCCTTGTAGTGCTGTAAGTACCCCTTGATAGACTAGTCAGGTAAGACTCAGGCCTGAATGCAGTAAGAAATATGGACTGTGAGGTTTGGTTTATGAGGGTGAGAAATAGATTTGCTTGGACTTGGGCTAGAAGCACTTTGTGTGAGAGGCTTGCTGTTATTCCTCTGTCCTGAGAATTTCTGCAGGGTTGCTTTGCATAGAAATTAGCTGGTGTGAGCAGAGGGATATGGCACAGAAATGAAATGTTTGGGCTGAAACTTCTGCCCGTGCACCTGCAATTATATGAGAGATTTCAACATTTGAGACTGGGCCAGCTGACCTGCACTGGGGCAACAGGAAGAGTGTAGACTGTTTTGAAGGGGCCTAAATGCTAAAGGATTCTCCTGTTCTTCAAAGTCTGCTTTATGCCCCCTGGGGTTAACAAACTGGCACCCTACCTGGTATTGTGAAGTATAAGAAATGCAGGAACGAGAGGGTCATTGAGTTTGCAGTGCAATCTTGTGTTTTGGAAATGGCCATGGGCAGTGTGAAGCAGGTTTGCTGCATGCCTGCATGGAGCCATGAGGATGGACCGTGAGTTGCACTGCATAATCAGTGGAGATGCTGGGACCATGAGATGGCTGCTAAGAAAAGCTGCTGGCCCTGAATGAAGTTTTCCAAGACTGTGAGCAGCCTAGCTGGAGGGGCAGAACTGGAACTTCAGGGACTTGTTACTGCTTAGAATTACTGGACTTGGAGATTTGTCACTGTCTAGAGTTGTTGGATTTAGAGGCTGTATTTCCCGATTAGTCCCTGGATACCGAAGCCCTATTCCCCTGAGCCAGAGGGTATACAAGCCATTGTAGAAGCTGGCATCTTGCCCCTGTATCTAAACATTTCTGGCTCCTGGATCCCCAAAACCTGATTCCCACATGCTGAGCACATGCAAGTAGAGTGAATAGGCCAGAGCTCCAAGTTTCCCACCTACCAGTACCTCAGGTGCCTTTGATGTACTTGCATTCTCCAGTCTGTGTATCTGTGGTTATAACACCATCATACACCAATATGGTCCACATTTAAAATAGAATGCCTACTGAATATCTTACAAGGATAAATACTTGCTTCCCTCTCAATAGAATAAAACATTTCCCCAAGGTGGGTAGATCACAAGAAAAGGAATAAAAGCAAGAACCTGAAAACTGAGACACTGCCACCAAGGATGCCTATTCCCATAATGGAAGCCTTCAACAAAATAATAGAGAAAATAACAAAAATTGAGTACCAAAATGAAAACACAACAACCAATGTGGCCATATCAGAAGAATTGCTGAGAGGGCTGGAGGGATGGCTTAGCAGCTAAGGCATTTGCCTGCAAAGCCATGGACCCAGGTTCGATTCTCCAGGACCCAAGTTAGCCAGATACAGAAGTGGTGCATGCATCTGGAGTTTGTTTGTAATGACTGGAGGCCCTAAAATGCCCATTCTCTCCCTCTCTCTCTCTCTTTCCCTCTTTCTCTGTCATTCATTCATATATATATATATATATATATATATATATATATATATATATATTTTTTTTTTTAAGTATTGCTGAGGGATGGAGAGATGGCTTTAGTGGTTAAGTCACTTCCTGAGAAGACTAAGGATCCACGTTTGATTCCCTACAACCCTAACTCAAAAAAAAAAAAAATTACTGAACTGGAAGCAAGCTTTCAAAAAACCAACAATTACATAAATGAAATTGACTAGGATCATCACTTAGAGAACTCAGCATTTGACACAAGGCTTAAGTTAATAGAAGAAGTTCTAAGAAGCCTCAAATGAGATATAACTGAATTGAAGGTAAGTCAATAAAGAGAAGATCTAAATAACAAGTTGATTCAGCTTAATGAAGATCAAATATAACAATGATTTCCAGGAACCATCAAGAAAAATCAGACCTTGAACTGAAATCACACCTCAAAAAGGAGATGGACACAATGTAAAAAAAACAACAGAGGGCTGGAGAGATGGCTTAGCGGTTAAGCACTTGCCTGTGAAGCCTAAGGACCCTGGTTCAAGGCTTGACTCCCCAGGACCCACGTTAACCAGATGCACAAGGGGGCACACGTATCTGGAGTTCGTTTGCAGTGGCTAGAGGCCCTGGCGTGCCCATTCTCTCCCCCACCTCTCTCTCTCTCTCTCTCTGTCTGCCTCTTTGTCTGTCACTCTCAAATAAATGAATAAAAATAACAAAAATTTAAAAAAATTTAAAAAAAAAGAAAACATAAATCTAACAGAGCTTTCAAAAACCTCTCTAGAACCCCTCACAAATACTTACACTTGGGGAAGGCAAATCTTCTGACCTGGAAGATAAGACAGAAGTTTATCAGGAGGCCAAAAACTTTGCTAAGTTCAAAAAAATCATATGAAGAGAATATGAAAGAACTGTGGGTACCCTAAAATGACTATACATCGGGAACATGGATATACCACAAGCAGAGGAAATCCAGACCAGAGACAAAGAGAACATATTCAATAAAACTACTGAAGAAAAATTTCCTAATCTCTGAAAAGAGAGGCCCATCTAATTACAAGAAGCTCACAGAACACCAAACAGACAGAAATAAAGAAGAAACTCTCCAAGGCAAATAATAGTCAAAAATCTTAACAATGAAAGCAAACAGAGAGAGCTAAAAGCAGTAAGGGAGAAACTCACCACATACAAAGGCAATCCATCAAAATTACCTCAGATATCTCAATGGAAACCCTGAAAGCAAAAAGGGACTAGAATGGAACACTTTAAAGTCTAAAAAACTATGGCTTCCAAACAATCTAATGTACTCAGTGAAAGTATCCCTCATAATAGATGATGAAAGAAAATCACTTCATGAAAAAGTCAACTCTATGATTATATGAACACAAAGCCAAACCTACAGAAATTACTTCAGAGAATATTCCACACAGAAGAGTCACACAACAAATTTTAGCCTACAAGAAAAAGATCACAATAACTAAATCTATACCAGGCTCAAAAAAGTACAAAACACAAGAATGTACCAAACCCCATGAAGTAAGCCATCATGGCAGGGATTAAATAAAACATAACAGCTATAAACTAAGTATTAATTGTCTTAATTTATCCATCAAAAGACACAAGTTATCAGAGTGGATCAAAAAAAATGGATCCTTCTATCTGCTGTCTTCAAGAAACTCACCTCATCACTAAAGACAGAAACCTCCTCAGGGTGACAGGTTGGACAATTGTATCCAAAGCAAACTGAAATAAGAAACAAGCAGCTGTTGTGATATTAATATATGACCAAATAGACTTCAAACCAAAAGTAATTAAAAAGGACAAATAAGACCACTTCGTACTCACTAAGGAAATCATCCAAAATGAGAACATCAGGACCATAAATCTATATGTGCCAAACACAGATTCATCACATTTTAGAAATCAAAACATACTTGACAACAAAACAAATAAACACCAACACCATCATAGTCAAATACTTCAATGCTTCACCATTATCAATAGACAGGTCATCCAAGCAGAAAATCAAAAGGGAAATAATAGAGCTCAAAACCACCATATATCAAATCTACCTAATGGATATCTACAGTACTTTCCACCCCAATTCTACCAAATACATTCCTTTGATTTATTTATTTAATTATTTGATAGAGAAAGAGAATGAGAATTGGCTCACCAGGGCCTACAGCCACTGCAAACAAACTTCAGATATGCTCAGACACATATGCTCACTTGTGCATCTGGCTAACATGGGTCCTGGGGATTTGAACCTGGGACCTTTGGCTTTGCAGGCAAATGCCTTAACCACTAAGCCATCATTCCAGCCCTTGAATACACGTTCTTTTCAGCAGCCCATGGAACTTTATAACCTAATCATACAGCCTTCTGGAGTTAAAACTTTTTAATTAGTTACCAAAACTATATTTATTTATGGTTTTTTTGAAGTAGGCTAGCTCAGGCTGACCTGGAATTCACTATGTAGTCTCAGGGTGACCTTGAACTCATGGCAATCCTCCTACCTCTGCATCCCTAGTGATGTGATTAAAGGCATGTGCCACCATGCCTGGTTCACTACCAAAACTTTAACTTCATAGACTAATCAATAAAAATCATAATTAATAATTTTGGTTGAATTGACTTTTGGATAACAAAAACTTCTCTGAATGAATTTAACAAATTTATTAATATGAAAAATCGACCCAATAAAATTGACCTACAAGCCAAATAACCCTATAGATAACTGTACTAGCCTATTCTAGAGTACAGAAAAAGGGCTTATGGCCTCAATGTTGGATTAGAGCATCCTGAAGGCCAGGTTGGTTTCTATCTACTAGCAATTCTTCTTGCCATGATGAAGCTTCCTAGCCCTTTCAAGACTCAGACTGTAAGCCAAACAAAACAATTTCCTCCCATCAGCTGCTTGTGGTCAGCAAGAAAGTAACTGCAAGAAACCTGTTCAAGAACATGACTTGTTCAGGTGGTAGAAGCAGTAATTGCATAATATTTAAAGCTTAATTTTCAGAGATTCAGTTTTTCTCATTAACATGAATACATCTAATTAATACCATAGCATTATTTATCTCTATCTCAATCACCAACATAAACTACTGAAATATAAACAACTACAAAAAGGGTTAAATATTGTCAATCTATATGGGCTTCTCCAACCATATTCTGATGACATAAATTATTTATTAAAGAACTCCTTCACCAAAACTCTCTATTTAGTCCCTTATTTATAGTAGCCACAACCCTAGCATTAATTCCAGACTTAATTTATGGATCCCATTACCCATGCTCCAGGCACTTTCAGAAATAAGTCTCGGAACCATATCAATCTTGGCTATGTGAATTCTATCACTATATTCCATTCTATCAGTATCAAACTCTACATGTGCACTCACTGGAGCACTTCAGCTGTAGCTCTGTCCATCTCATGTGAAGTGTCACTAGCGATCACCGAACTCTCAGTTCTCCTGTTTAATGGTCATTTACTCTGTCCTCACTAACTCACACCCAAGAATAAATATGACTGATTTTACCCACCAGACCCTTAGCTATAATGTCATTAACAGAAACCAACCATGGCCGGGCGTGGTGGCGCACGCCTTTAATACCAGCACTCAGGAGGCAGAGGCAGGAGGATTGCCATGAGTTCAAGGCCACCCTGAGATGACAGAGTTAATTCCAGGTCAGCCGGGACCAGAGTGATACCCTACCTCGAAAAACAAAAACAAAAACAAACAAACAAACAAACAAAAAAACAACCATGCCCTATCTGATCTCAGGGATTTCTGAAGTAGTGTCTGGTTTTGATGTAGAATGTATTTCAGTCCCATCCACAGTATTTTTATAACTGAATATATAAACATTATTCTAATTAATGTCCTAACTACTACTAATTTCTTAGGTACTCTTATGACTCCCTTATTCAAAAATGATTAATCTTAGATTTCATAATTAAAATATTAATCTTGTCATTTCTACTTTTATGAATTTGAGCATCATGCCCATAATTCCAGAATGATCAATTAAGGAACTGATTATGAAAAATAATTTCTACCTCTAGCATTAACTCTTTGACATGTATCGTTACCTATTACTACATTTTCTAATACCCCTTATATATAGAAATATGTCTGCAAAAGAAGAGTCACTTTGAGTAGGCCATGGTGGCACATGCCTTTAATTCCAACACTACAGAGATTTAATATGGTGGGTCACCATGTGTTTGAGGCCAACCTGAGCTGCAGTGAGACTCTGCCTCAATAAGAAAAACAAAGTTACTTTCATAGAGGAAATCACAAAAGGATCAAGGCTTTTTTATTTCTAAAATGTTAAGATTTGAAATGATTCATAAATATATCTGTACTACAAAGTCCACTACATCATAAGTGATATCAGATATGAAGCTGGCAGGCCCATCCACTGAAAATGTTGGTTTATATCCTTCCTGTACAACCACCAAAAAAAAAAAGTTTTGATCAATGTCTATTATAGTAGCAGTAATCTCAGTGTCCATAATCACCATCTTTATGCCTCGTGCTTTAGTTATACCAGCAGGCCTTGAAATGCACAAGTTAGTAATTATCCCAATTCTAATTAAAACATCAGATTCCCACTCCGAATGAGTAGCAGCGAAATATTTTCTGACACAAGCAACCACCTCAATCCTTCTCTTACCAGCAATTTGAATCAACATTATATATTCAAGGCCAGGGACTTGTACATAAATCAAACAATGAAATTATACCCTTGCTCATAACATTATCACTAGTAATGAGACTAGGGCTGTCCCCATTCCACTTCTGAAAACAAGAAGTTCACAAGAGGTATCATTAACATCTGTAAAACTACTGCCAGCATCACTGAAACTAATACCCTCTAAGCCCTACAATTGGTGGCTGAGGAGGCAAAAATGAAACACAATCATGAAAAATCCTAGTTTATACATCTAAAGATCACATACAATGCGTAATAGCCATCAATTTATAATCTATCAATTATACTTCTTGATTTATTTATATTAATGCCAGTAATATTTATACTTAACATTAATTTCACCTTTACTATTGTGTCTCCATCCCACATATGCAATAAAGCAGGAATTATAGTAATCTCTTCATTAATTTTATAAGTATATTACAACCATGGAAAGGGTGACAGAAAAATCTCATACTACTACTATTATCTTATGTTATCAACTATCCTTCTGACTGTAGCATTCCTACTTCTTCAAGTCCCTGAGTGCACAGTAATCTGGAAGTTGCACAGCCCTAATTATTGCACAGTTACAATGAAGGGACCATTAAGCTCCTTGGGGCACAGCTCAAACACCAGCTCTAACAAAGTCCCCAGCTGCACTGACATGCGCCACTCTACCTGAGCCTCGGCTTCTAGAAGCCTCGGCCTGGCCCTCACTTCCCAGGGCTCCGACCAAGAAGGACACGGACCTGTGCTCGGCCCCCTCGGGTCTGCAGAGAAGCGGGGTCTTCGCCCGGCGCCGGCCTGGAGGTCGGGACCCGCGGGCGGGACGCGGGCCGAGGCGGTCCGGCCCTGGGAGCTGCGCAGCTGTGAGGAGCCCGCGGTCCGCCGGGTCCAGCCTCTGTCCACGCGTCCGTCTGCTGTCTCCTGAGGGCTCCTCAGGCACCGCGCCGTCCACCGGGCAGCCTCGTCTGCCTCGGGCGCTGCCGGGGCTGCTCAGGTTCGGATCCGCGGGCGCCGGTCCTGCCCCGGACTCCGTCTCCACAGCGACCGACAGACGCGGAGCCGCCGCGCCTCCCCCAGCACTGACGTCATAGAGCAGCCGTGCGCTGTGCGCATGTGCGGCCGCCTGTGCCCCGCCCCCAGCCAACAGACCCGCCCTGCTCTGAGCATGCGCAGTGCGCTTTTTTTTTAACCTCTTTTTCTTTTCATTTGAGAATGTTGGGTCTGGACTTATGACTCAGCGGTTAAGACACTTGCCGGCAAAGCTCATCTATCCAGGTGTGGTTACCAGCTTAGTGACTCAAAGGTGAATAAGAAGTATTACCTTCTGCCGGGCGTGGTGGCGCACTCCTTTAATCCCAGCACTCGGGAGGCAGAGGTAGGAGGATCACCGTGAGTTCGAGGCCACCCTGAGACTACATAGTGAATTCCAGGTCAGCCTGGGCTAGAGTGAGACCCTACCTCGAAAAACAAAAACAAAAGAAGTATTACCTTGTGTTTTTGATGTCCAACACAAAAAACCTAAAAATATAAACAGAAACAACAGAATATGCTTAATAATGATGTAGTCTGTTATCATTTAACTCAGAAACAATTATGGTCATAGCACCATTTAATAATGAAAAAATTTAAGGTATCTAGTTTATGAGATTGTGTAATGATTGCTTGAAAATAAAATAGTCGAACTCTACATGACAAAATGTAAATCTATACTTGTGAGGACGTCTGAACTTACTGAAACAGAAGTAATTAGCAAACACATATTACCCACCTGTACAGTCAGTATCACTGTGAATATATTTTTATTGTTGTTTGCTTGGTTTGTTTTTTGAGGTAGTGTCATGCTCCAGCCCAGGCTGACCTGGAATTCATATCTAGTCTCAGGGTGGCCTCAGAGTCACAGCAAACCTCCTCTCTCTGTCTCTGGACTACTGGGATTAATGGTGAGTGTCACCACACCCTGCTACTGTGACTTTATGAGTCAGATAATAAAGTCTGTAATAAGCAATAAAATCATGTCATCCTGTTGAACAAAATGTCAATGTAACATTCAGTGGAAAGACTTACACTCCTAAGTAATCAAACCTGAATGATAGAGCTCGGTATAGCAAAATATTGAGACATTGTTATATGTTTTATTATCATGGTTCCTTTACACTTTTGGGAAATCATTACTATTATATGGCATACAACTGTGAAATGTGAAGTATGAAATATTGGTTCCCTTGGGATAGGTATGCATTGTTGGCACAGTGTTTACAGAAATGGATGGACTAATGAGAGCACTGATCCACTGACACGTGCTTTCCTTAGTGTGCAGGTGAAACTGTCATGACTAATACACACACATGCATAGGCACACAAATATTTTTTAAATGTAAATATGGAAGTAGTTGAACAAGTTATTCATGTTGATATGCAGATGCATCTTAATTGGAGTGTGAACACATTCACGCCATCCTCACACAGGCAAACACAAAATAAGATGGAATTCTTTTTATTAGCTTACAATATTATTACTTTGACTTCAGGCTTTGTGGGTCTGGATAGCAAAATGATGAAATAAACTGATGAAAATATACTGATAAAAGTTGAGAGGAGAGCTAGAGAAAATGCTTAATGGTTAAGACACTTGCCTTCAAAGCCAAAGGATCCATGTTTGATGTCCCCAAGGACCCATGTAAGCCAGTTGCACAAAGTGGCACATGTATCTGGAGTTTGTTTGCAGTGGCTGAAGGCCCTTCCATGCCCATTCTCTCTGTCTCTCTGTCTCTCTCTCTCTCCCTCTCTCTCTCTCTCTCTCTCTTTCAAATAAATAAGTAAAATAAAATAAATGAAGCATTTAAAAAAAATCAATGGAGGGCTGGAGAGCTGGCTTAGTAGTTAAGGCACTTGCTTTCAAACCAAAGGACCAGGTTCAACTCTCCATGACCCAGGTAACCCAGCTGCACAATGTAGTACATGTGTCTGGACTTAGTTTGCAGTGGCTGAAGGCGCTGACATGCTCACTTTATCTCGCTCTACCTGTCTCTCTTTCTCTCTCTGAACTTATGAAATAAAATGAAATATTTTTAAAAGTCATGGGAATATTACTAAAAGTAAGAATATTGGCAAGAATAAAATAAAGCATGATATGTTATTGTTTCTCATTTTAGACTAGGTTGCAATATCATTTAAATTTTTAAAAATATTTTATTTATTTAAGAGAGAAAGAGAGAGAGAGATTGATAGACACAGGAAGAGAGAGAGAGATACAGGACGAGACAGAGAGAGAGAATAGGAACACCATGGTCTCCAGCCTGTACAAACAAACTCCAGATGAATGTGCCATACTGTGCGTCTGGCTTATGTGGGTGCTGGGGAATCATTCGTGGGTCCTTAGGCTTTGCAGGCAAGTTCTTTAACTGCTAAGCCATCTTTCTAGCCCATGTAATTTGTTTTATTTGAAGAATTTTAGAAAGCAAATAACTGAAGCAAAAATTAGATATCTGCAATCAATCTAATGCAGCATTTTAAGCAAAATAAGTCAGCTTGAATAAAAGCAAAAGCACTTTTTTTTTTCCTGAGGTGTGGATTCTAGACTTACCTATGCATAAAATGTATGAAAGTAGAAGAGGTACTATGGAGGATGGTGAATAAAGTTGCCCAGGAGCAAAAGATAAGGTTAAATAACAGTTTCAAGTGTTATAAATGATGTCAGGCATTATTGAACATAACTTTAACCTCATCACTCAGGAGGTTGAGGTAGAAGCAAAGCTGCTAGTTAGAGACTATTTTTGGAGCTACAGAATAAGTTACAGGTCATCCTGGTCTACAATGAGGTCCTACCTCAACATCCCTCCCCCCTCCCCCCCCCAAAAAAAAAACAGAAACAGCAGACAAGGTGGTACACACTTTAATCAAAAGCATTTGGGAGACTGAGATAGGAGAATTGGTGTGAGTTTGAATGAGGACAGCTGTTGTCTACAGAGTGAGTCCCAGATCAGTGCTGGCAAGAGACCGTACCTTAAATAAACAACATCAACAAAAGAGTTATAAATAAATCTGTAGCCTGTTTCAATATGTGGAGAATTACAGGTGTGCAACTTAGACTCAGACTTTCCAGAAACACTTTATAGTCTTAGGAAAGGCGACATGAGTTCCACAGTCAAACTCCATAAATCCTCAAGTAACGACATTCCACAATGTTTGTTTGGGGTACTGAAAAATTAAATTAGAAATGCCTTGCTTGAACATTTAATGATGTAAAACATCATTGTGTATTGGATAATAGCATTTTCTATGATAGATGCCAACTGTGGGATTTGCATTTTATACAACTCTTGACCATAATATTTGGTTGGAGGTAATCAGAATTAGGCATGGGATGACAGCTATCATTTTAAACTTTACTATACTTATATTCAAGTGATTTATAAGGCAAACTTTAACAATGATCAATTCTTGTGCCTCAGTCATTTCTTGTGTGTCTCTTGAAACAGGTACTTTCTCTTCAATGGCAAACTGGATAGGTTCTAAAGCAGGACACTTAATTGCTACATATGTCACACAATGCATACATAATAATTCAGGATAAACTTATTACCTTTGCATTGGGACATTTCTGTACTTGTTCCAGAAAGCATCATAATTTCCTTCTAAATATTAACACTAAGCATATACATCCTTGTAAAGAATCACAATAGGGGCCATTGATGCCGCGGACTGACTCTCGGGGAGATCAGGACCGAGGGAGAACAAGGGCGAAGGCTCAAGGAGAACTCGGGATTCGGCGAGGAAATGACAGACAGACACACTCTAGGTAGAATATGCTGCTGCGATTTACTGAAGGTTTCATGAAGATTTTATACAGATTGAACAGAGAAACTTAGCAAGCCAACAAGTGATCTCAGAAATCATTAATCTAAACAATCTTGAGTATTGTTCTATTGTAAGCATACATGTAATGTTGATCAGGCAGGAACTGTACCCATTTTTTAAGAAGGGCGTCTTGTATCATTGACCACAACATTATACAAACAGAAACTAGGTGTAAGGTGAATAACAGGTTACTTATTTCTTATACCCCAAGGACTGTATAAACACCAAGGCTTACGCTTCCTTGTTAAGCGTTCCCGTAAATGGAAGAGAATGCCATAGCCTCCTTTTTTCTTCATAATTCATTCATCTATTACCGAATTCATCATATCCTCCCTCATAGGGGAGTGGATCTAGGTAGTTCCCAGCTCTGGGAGTCTACTATCAGCCCTTGATCAAGTACTGAACATACCCCCCAGGAAGTTTCCTGATGGGAAAGCCTAAATTTTACAACTCCTTATCTGTAGAACTGTCATACTTCTAATGAACATTACCGATTAACATTTCTACTTTCACTTTCTCAGGATCAGTATTGTTCTAAAACATCATAAGCTGTTTTTACTTTACACCATCTAAAAACTGTTCTAGAGTTAATCTTTTATTCCTAGTAGAGTTATACATTTCTTCCATTGCCCTAATCATAGGAAGGGCACATTCAATACTCAAATTGTTTTTTGTACTCTGATTGCGTGCAAGATTAATAGTAAGTGTAGCATAGAAACTAGCTGTTCTTTGACAAACAACTAGAAGGAGCAGAAGAGAAACAGAGCGCAGAAAACAGCTCAATGGTGCCAGCAATTAGGTCGTCATGACTTCATGGGCAGCAGGAACCTTTACAGTAACCGACTGCCAAGGGGTCACCGGGGGCATCCCTCCGAGGAGTGCTGGCCCTCTGTCCTCAGCTCTCTTCCAGTGCAGAAGCATTTCTGCTTGCTACACAGGCGAGGTCGCCGTGGACGTAGCAGTTCCCCCTTTTTTGTTTTTAAAATGAAGCTCAAAGACTTCCTGTTTCACGGCAGCCACAGCGCTGAAAAGGCATTTAAGAAGAATAGGAAACAGAAAGACCACTAGAAGTATTAATAAAAGCAGCACGCCAATCAAAACAAAGTATTGAATCCAATCCAGAGGATTAAGAGAACGAACTTGTTGTTCTAAATCCCTAGCTAAGGTTTTTAAACCTCCCATTTGTAGATGAGACTGACTAATGGCAGAAATATCTTTTTGTAATGTATCTATATCATGAGTAACATCATTATCCTTCCATACTCCTTGCAAATGAGCCTTTACCTTATCCCATGTTTCTGATGAATTATATGGAAGAGGTGTAACACAAATTGACTGAAAACTAGCATGACACCTAGTAGATAATGTAGTTTTTAAATTAGCTAGGTCTTGTCCTAGAGCCAGAACTACTTCCTCGAGAATATTTATTTTTGCTTCTAATTTAGTATCTATGGCAGCCTGTTCCATCAGGGCAGAAGTAATGTTTATATTTAAAGCATTAACATAATGAGCTGTATGGATTTCCTCTACTAATGCTGTAGTAGCAATAGCGAAAGTGGTGAGTATCGAAATTAAAGCTGCGATACCAAGAATCAAAGCAGCAACAAACCTCTTTGGCCGCAATAGTGCATTAAATGTTTTTAACACTTGAAGAGCAGAATTATCATACCAAGGATCATCACCTAATTCTACTGGCAACATCACATAAGGAGGCCGTCTAACAATGAGCATTACTCCTAAATTCTTAGTGTCTCCTGAGGAGATACAATTAGTAAGTTTACAAGAATAACAATGAATTTGATAAGATTTTCCTACTTTAGTAATATTAACAAAATTTTGTTGAGCAATCAATAGAGCATTAGGATAAGCAGCACAAGCTTTAAGCCCATAAGGTATAGGTTTTGTAGTGTTAGGCTGTCTTTCAAGAAGCATATTTGCAGCGGCAACCAACCTGAATAAATCTGAATGAGTTCTAGATATATTTCCTTCTGTGGCTACCCAGGTTGGTTCCACATAGCCTTGAGAAAACCATCTTTTTATTTTTTCCCCTAGCATATCTCCTAATTCAAACCCATTAAATTTATCCTTATTATTTTTAATATAGTTCTAATCCCATATTTTAACATCAGAGTTTTTTGGATTATAATATGTAGCAGCATTCGGGAAGCCACAAGTTAACCAAGCAGGATATTTTGTGAGAGAAGAGTCCCAATACTGATTCCTGTCTCTATATTTTAATATACAGGATGGTAAAGGCAATTCTGTAACTTGTTGATGTGTCTCATTATAATTAGGAAAACCTAAAGTCTGTATTTGTAGAACCCACATCCATCTCTTACCACGATCTGTTCTATCCGGAGCGTCCGTTAGGAACGTCCGATAGCTGGTGCGCAAACAGCCTACTGGTACCCTCCCCCTTGGAGCACAAGGCAGATTGGTAAAGAATCTGCTCTGCCCTCAAAGTTAATAAAAGAGGAGGTACTCAGTCTGACTTCCGAGTCTTGAGCTCCGCCTATGCGCATAGAATCATTGGTTAAGATTTTAATAGGCTCCTGATCCAACCAACCCACAGGCTGTAACAAAGGGGGGTTGGGAACATATGCCCAATAGGGAATTTCTTGAACTTCAGCCGGCGCGGAGAGCAGAGACAAAAAATGCCACAAAATACATGCAAGCAGTTAGGGGTTTTCCCTGGCTGATTATTAATTTTTTTGCTTCTCGAGTGAGAGTTCTTATCTTCGTCCACGTCAAATCATGTCCCTGTGTCGTTTTCAGTTTCAGTTTCTCCATCTGTCGGAGCAGCTGTTTGTTGTTCCTCTTTAGCTGTCTCCTGTGCCTGCGTAAAGTGTGGCGGACGAGCCTGTCAGGGATCCAGATGGGAGAGTCCGTATCCTGTGGGAAAACACAAGCATATCCTCCTCCCGAGGTTATTAAGATATTTGGTCCTTTCCAGGAACCGGTCAGCAAGTCTTTCCAAAGTACTTTTGGTAATGGAGCCGAAGGCTCTTGAGACCAATGCAACATTGCTGGAGTTTTCTTTTGCTCATTTGTATTTAAATGATTTATAACAAACAGGCTGTGGGAAAGAATATGATGAGGAGAAAAATATTTATTAGCAGCTTGCAGCCTTTCAATTTGTAATTTCAAAATTTGGTGAGCTCTCTCAATTATAGCTTGTCCTTGAGGATTATAAGGAATTCCTGTAGTATGAACAATTTTCCACTGCAAGCAAAAATCATTAAAAGCTTTTGATGTGTACGCTGGGCCATTGTCTGTTTTTATTTGTGAAGGAATTCCCATTACCTGAAAACATTGGGTTAAATGTTGTATTACATCCTTTACTGCTTCTCCTGTTCTTGCAGTAGCAAAAATAAAATGAGAGAAAGTATCTATAGTCACATGTACATAGCCCATTTTTCCGAAGGATTGTAAGTGTGTGACATCCATTTGCCATAAAACATTGGGCTTTGATCCCCTGGGATTAACTCCAAATTTTAGCGGGTGGTGGACAGGGGGACAATGTCCACATTGTTTAACTATTTGCCTAGCTTGTTCCCTAGTAATATTAAACATTCTCTTTAAAGCTAAGGCATTCTGATGATGAATTCTATGACTTTCTTGTGCTTCTACCACTGTACAGATAGCTGACCTAGTCAGCATATCTGCCATAGCATTCCCATAAGCCAGAAGTCCTGGCAAATTTGAATGGCCCCTAATGTGGCCAATATAGAACTTTTCTTTTCTTAAACGAATTAAGTTCTGTAAATCTTTTAACAAAGGTAAAATTGTAGAGTTCCCTGCTAAAAGGGCAGTCTCTACTGCTGGAAACAAATTTACTACGTACTTTGAATCTGAGTACAAATTAAAAGGTTGAGAGAAATTTTTAAATGTTAAAATTACTGCTCTAATTTCTGCCTGTTGAGCAGATGTTTGGCCTGTTTCCTCTATCAAAGACTCACTTTCAGGCACATAAACCACAGCTCTTCCTGTAGAAGACCCATCTGTAAAAACAACCAAAGCCTGTTCAAGTGGCTCTAAAGAGCAAAAGCGAGGGAAGATAAATTCTACAGATTTTGTAAATTCTATAATAGGATGTTTTGGATAATGATACATAATTTGTCCTGTATAACCCTGTAGAGCCAAAATCCAATCTTCATTATTTTGTATTAACTGTTCTACCTGACTCTTATTATATGGGGTAATGAGAATTTGTGGCTCTTTTCCAAATAACTCTCTGGATCTTTGCCTGCCTTTAACAATTAACAAAGAACACATAAATGGGTAGTCTGCAAGCATTTTTGTTTGTGTATGTGGTAAATGCAACCATTCCAGTACCCCATGCTGCCACAAGCAAGCAGTGGGTGTATAAGGAGTAGCAAAAATGAGCAAATGCCAAACTAAATTATAAGATATTTGCTTCACCTTGGCAGCAGTAAGAGCGTCTTCCACTAATTCCAATGCTTTTAATGCTTCTGGAGTTAGAGACCTTGATGACTTTGGATCAGGATCCCCATGTAAAGTGTTAAAAAGAGGGCTTAAAGCTCCGGTGGTTATTTTCAAATGTGGACGAATCCAATTAATGTCTCCCAATAATTTTTGAAAATCATTTAAAGTTTTTAACTTATCCCTTCTGATGGTAACTTTCTGTGTTTGAATATAATCATTATGAATCCATTGTCCTAAATAACTTAATGGCTTATTCCTTTGTATTTTTTCAGGTGCTATAATTAAACCATGAGCAGTTAACTGTGCTATGGTATCTTTAAGTAAGTTTTCTAATGTCTCCCTATTAGGGTGTGCTAACAAAATATCATCCATATAATGTATTATATAAGCTGTAGAATATTTTTTCCTAACTAATTTCAATGCCTGATCCACAAATTTTTGGCATAAAGTGGGGCTATTCTTCATACCTTGAGGCAATGTTTTCCATTGATATCTCTTATAGGGCCTCTGAAAATTAGGTGATGGCACACTAAATGCAAAACATGGGCTGTCTGCAGGATTTAGCTGTATAGTAAAGAAGCAATCTTGTAAATCTATGATAATTATTTGCCAGCCATCTGGAATTGCTACCGGAGAAGGGAGGCCTGGCTGTAATGCCCCCATATCTTCCATAACGGCATTAACAGCTCTCAGGTCTTGCAATAGTCTCCATTTACCAGATTTCTTTTTTATAACAAAAACTGGAGTATTCCATGGGCTATTAGATTCTATAATATGCCCTCTTTCTAATTGTTCTTGAACTAATTGCTCTAGAGCCTGTAACTTTTCCTGAGTAAGGGGCCACTGACTAACCCACACAGGCTCAGTCGTTAACCATTTAATCTTATCTGCAAATAAATTTTCTGCAGTGGCCCCTATATAAAATGCTGTTTGCTCAAATGTTCAGCTGTAACCAGTCTTAGATCCATGTCTTCTAACATGTCTCTTCCCCAAAGGGAGAAAGGCAGGGAAGGTAAAACATAAGGCTGTATATAACCTGATTTTCCTTCATCCTCCCACATTAACAGGGCTGTACTCTGCATGACTCCAGAGGCTGAGCCCAGACCCAACAATGACGATCCTGTTTTATGCACAGGCCAACTTGAAGGCCAGTCACAGGCTGAAATGCATGTCCTATCAGCCCCGGTATCTAAAAGTCCTTTAAATTTTCTTCCATTTATTTTAATAACCTTAAAGGGCCTTTCATTTAATTCCTGCACCCAGGCTACCACATCTGTGGAGCCAAACTGACCCATACCCCTTTCCTTCTTCAGGAGAGGGTTAGGTAAGTTAACATAAGGTAGCAGCAATAACTGTGCTATTCTTTGTCCTTTATGTATTTGTATTGTTTCTGATAATGGTCTGACCATGATCTTTATATCATTCTGAGAATCAGCATCTATAACACCTGGTAGGACTTCAAAGTTCTTTTGATAATTAGAACTCCTTCCAATAATCAGTCCAACTGTTTGAGGCAATAATTGTCCTGAAACAGCTGTAGGGACTAATGTTATTCCATCCCATTTAGAGAGAATCATGTCTTTACTACTTGCAAGGTCTAGCCCTGCACTCCCTGGAGTAGCTCTAGGAATTTGATGAATAGTAAACTCTGGAGCAAGAGGATCTAATTTTAATTCCTTCTGCTCTTGAGGGGGAGCTCCCTTTTGTTCTGGGCTAGGAGCTTGCCCTCCTCCTAGTTTTTTGACTCATTTTCCTCTTTTTCTTCCCCATTCAGGGAGGTCCCATCCTTATGGAACTTAGACTTACATTCATTTTTCCAATGCTTTCCTTTCTTGCACCTGGGACATAATCCAGGAGCAGGTCCCTTGTTATTAGGGCCTGAACTTTGTTGTCTGCAGTCCTTCTGCAGATGTCCTGCCTTATTACATTTAAAACATACAGGACCAGGTCCTTGTGGGGAGGCTTTTCTTCCCCCATAAGTCTTTTTTACATAGGCGCTGAATCTCTGTCCCTTCATGGCTGCAGCGTAGGCCATTCCCTGTACCACCGCTGGTGAGGCATCCAAACAGGCTTTAATGTAATCTTGTATTTGTCCTGTCTTTCTGATTAAATCCTGGCACAGCGCATTAGCATTTTCCCAAGCCAATTGTTTAAGGAGAAGATTAGTTAAGAAAAGCATAAATTTTTCTAAAACTTTTGTGGACACATTAAACCCATTTTTTGCCAACATGCGCTGTACCATGACCCCCAACATCTTTTCATTTCTACTCATTGAATGCCCCATGATTTCCTTATGATTACTCACTCTTAACCGGTGATCCTTTACCGGCGGGACTGCAGTTCCCTGGTGAGAGCCGATCCTAAGTTCTGAGGAAAGAAAGAAAGAAAGCTTACCTGTCCTTCAGGTCCCTGTTCGGGCGCCACCTGCCGCGGACTGACTCTCGGGGAGATCAGGACCGAGGGAGAACAAGGGCGAAGGCTCAAGGAGAACTCGGGATTCGGCGAGGAAATGACAGACAGACACACTCTAGGTAGAATATGCTGCTGCGATTTACTGAAGGTTTCATGAAGATTTTATACAGATTGAACAGAGAAACTTAGCAAGCCAACAAGTGATCTCAGAAATCATTAATCTAAACAATCTTGAGTATTGTTCTATTGTAAGCATACATGTAATGTTGATCAGGCAGGAACTGTACCCATTTTTTAAGAAGGGCGTCTTGTATCATTGACCACAACATTATACAAACAGAAACTAGGTGTAAGGTGAATAACAGGTTACTTATTTCTTATACCCCAAGGACTGTATAAACACCAAGGCTTACGCTTCCTTGTTAAGCGTTCCCGTAAATGGAAGAGAATGCCATAGCCTCCTTTTTTCTTCATAATTCATTCATCTATTACCGAATTCATCATATCCTCCCTCATAGGGGAGTGGATCTAGGTAGTTCCCAGCTCTGGGAGTCTACTATCAGCCCTTGATCAAGTACTGAACATACCCCCCAGGAAGTTTCCTGATGGGAAAGCCTAAATTTTACAACTCCTTATCTGTAGAACTGTCATACTTCTAATGAACATTACCGATTAACATTTCTACTTTCACTTTCTCAGGATCAGTATTGTTCTAAAACATCATAAGCTGTTTTTACTTTACACCATCTAAAAACTGTTCTAGAGTTAATCTTTTATTCCTAGTAGAGTTATACATTTCTTCCATTGCCCTAATCATAGGAAGGGCACATTCAATACTCAAATTGTTTTTTGTACTCTGATTGCGTGCAAGATTAATAGTAAGTGTAGCATAGAAACTAGCTGTTCTTTGACAAACAACTAGAAGGAGCAGAAGAGAAACAGAGCGCAGAAAACAGCTCAATGGTGCCAGCAATTAGGTCGTCATGACTTCATGGGCAGCAGGAACCTTTACAGTAACCGACTGCCAAGGGGTCACCGGGGGCATCCCTCCGAGGAGTGCTGGCCCTCTGTCCTCAGCTCTCTTCCAGTGCAGAAGCATTTCTGCTTGCTACACAGGCGAGGTCGCCGTGGACGTAGCACATTGAGAGATGGATTGGCTGGTAAAGACTTGGCCTCACAAACATAAGAACATGAGTTCAGATTCCCAGCACTCACACAAAAGCCAGGTAGAATGGCACAGGCCTTTAACCCTGTATTGGGGTGCTAGCAGTAGATAATCCAAGCAGCCTTGTGGCTAGCTCATCTAGCCAAATAACTGAGCAACAGGAACAATCAGATACCTGTCTCAAAACACAGTATGCAAAGTGAATGGGGAAACTATTCAACATTGACCTCCTCGATCTATGTGCATGTCCATATACATGTGTTTCCACATACATGAACTCAGGTACACACCTATGCACACCATACAATACACCCCTGCAGATAAAAGTTGTTAAAATGGAATTGATTCTCAGTCTTAGCTTATAAAATCATTCGTTTGAATGCTGGCAGGTGTTTTAGTCATCTACAAGACAATGGAAATTAAATATACTTATGGAGAAAATATAGTGGTATGAAATAAGATGAATATTTACTACAGTAAAATTTGGTTCTAAAATGAAGTCTATAGTGTTTATTGATTCTCAAATTAGATTGGGTCTGCTACATTATGTTACACTTTAAAGACTTCCTATGAACAAATATCTTATAAATATTGTATTTATATTGTATATTGTTAAGCAAAATAAACCCTAATTCAGAAAAACATCACATATTTACTATAATATTTCAATATTAGATGTGTTTACAGCTAAAAAAAACAAACAAACATGAAATCAGCAGTATAACTTTGAGGAAGGTGGGTGGAAAGGAATAGTACCAGGACATGGAATAATAAGATTTTCACTTTGGAGTACTGTAATTGACCCCATAGATTCTGGTAAGGTTTTTTTTGGGGGGGGGGAGGTTGCGAGGTAAGGGTCTTGTTATACCCAAGTCTGACCTGGAATTCACTATGTAGTCTAAGGGTGGCCTCGAACTCACAATGATCCTCCTATTTTAGCCTTTTTAGTCCTGGGATTAAAGGGATGCACCATATTTCAGGCACCTCTGGTATTTTTTATTAAGCTTCTGATTTCCTCTCCAGCAGGTGGAGCCCTACTTGGACAGATCTTTAGTTCAGCCCTAAGATGTGTGCAGGGTCAGATCTCCTTTGCTGGTGCTGGCTGATGTTTCTCTCTCTGCTCTGCTGTGGATTATGAAGTGGGCCAAATTCTTCCACCATGATAAAGCTTGTCCTGGAGTCAGCATGCCTGAAATAATGCATTTCTTTCCAGAGGGTATTTCCAGAAGGTATATCTCAGGTGTTTGTCCCCGTCATGAGAAGGTAACTGGAACATCCTTTGGTAAACATGATAGCTTAGTAGGGGTCAATGTGAACAAAGTTCAACAAATGTGTATTAAAATGTCATGATTAAATTCATTTTTTGTATACTATTAAAACCAGATAAACCTGCCAGGCATGGTGGCACACACCTTTAATCCCAGCACTGGCGAGACAAAGGTAAGGGCATCACCTCAAGTTCGAGGCCACCCTGAAAATACATAGTGAATTTCAGGTCGGTCTGGGTCAGAGTGAGACCCTACCTTGAAAACCCAATAAAATTATAGTAATAAAAACTTAAACCTTAAAAGCATGGTTTTAGTATTTTGATTAACCTACTATTAATGAGTGCTTAAATAGGATACATGGCTTGGAAATAAAATTTCTGGGTATAATTTCATGAATGTAAGAAAAACATTTAAAAATGTGCTTCACTCTGGCCAACAGGTATACTAAAAATTTTTATTTCTCTAAACCACTTGTAGTGGGGCTGGAGAGAGAGAAAGCTCAGTTGGTTGGTACAGTGTTTGAGGACCTGAGCTTGATCTCCCATGCCTCTGTAAAATGACCGGTATGGTTGCACACACCTGTCATTCATCCTAGCCAGCCAGTCTAGGCTAATTAGTGGGTTCAAGCCATTGAGATGTCCTGTCACAAAGGAGAAGGAAATCATTCCAGAGGATTCAGGAGGTTGTTCACAGGTTTCCACATGCACACCCACATATGCATAAATACAATATGAAGAAATCAAGAGTGCTTTATCTGCTGAGGTGCCCAAGTCAATACAGAGCTTGCTGCTCAAGCTGATGTGCCCTATTTCAACACCAAGAACTTCTGGGGAAAACCAGCAGCCATAGCAAGCTTTTATATCCAAAGCCTACTGATGCTAATGGGAGGATGAGACAAGACATTTTCCTGAAAGTCCTTGGTGAGCAGAGTAAAAAACAACAGCAGGTGAAATCTAAAGTGAGAAACTCTACCTTGAATGAGATGGACAGATGAGGACCAACCCAAAAATTGTCCTCCAACTTCCACACAGAGGCTTTAACACACATGCACCTCTACTCACACAAAGGAGCACACACAGAGACTCTTTGGATCAAAATAAATGCTGACAAATTACTGAATAAAAAATTAAAAGCAGCTCTAATGACTTGTGTGTGATTATTTTATGTTTTACATAAGTTTTTAAGGAGAACTTTATTGTATGTTCTTAGTGCAAATTGGTCATGTTCCCCTAGGGTTATACACTTATGTCCCCTCTCAGCAACCTAAATTTTACAGTGGGCCCTTCTCCTTTGTGATTTTGGTCTTCACTTTGGGATAATCATTGCACTAGTCTGCTTCTGGTGGGAGGGCCATGCATCAGAGTACACCTTCCCACCCTGTGGCTCTTACATTCTTTCCATCATCCATTACTATATTTTTCTATATTAAGACTATAGGTAAACCCTCATCTGGCAAAAGCAACATCCACATAGCACAGCAATGATGATAAAAGAAATGCATGCAAACTCAAAACGTTTAATATCACATCAGAAAGATCTTAGTCACCAAGTCATCATATTCCTACAAAATGTTTTCATACATTGATTACAAACATTTGTCATACTCCAACTTAATTATCCATGTGCACTTGTATTTCTTTTTTTTTAATTTTTATTTATTTATTTGAGAGCGACAGACACAGAGAGAAAGACAGATAGAGGGAGGGAGAGAGAATGGGTGCGCCAGGGCTTCCAGCCTCTGCAAATGAACACCAGACGCGTGCGCCCCCTTGTGCATCTGGCTAACGTGGGACCTGGGGAACCGAGCCTCAAACCGGGGTCCTTAGGCTTCACTGGCAAGCACTTAACCGCTAAGCCATCTCTCCAGCCCTGCACTTGTATTTCTTGTTGATGTTTCTCAAGGTAAGGTCTTGCTCTAGCCCAGGCTGACCTGGATCTCATTATGTAGTCTCAGAGTGACTCTGATCTCACAGCAACCTTCCTACCACTGCCTCCTGAGTGCTGAGATTAAAGGTGTGAATTACCAAGCCCAGAAAAAATATTTTTATTTATTTGTTTATTGTTGGAGAACGAGGACAAATAGAAAAAGAGAATGGGCATGCCAGGGAATCCAACCTCAGCACATGAACTTGACACTCTGTACATCTGGCTTACATGGGTCCCAGGGAATTGAACTTGACCCATTGGCTTTACAGACAATTTTCTTAACCACGAAGTCATCTCTCCAGCCCCCTTGTAACTTTTTATTTATTATTGACACTACTGCCATTTTATACTCCTTAGATTAAGCAAAATGACTTCAATACTTACTAAATCTTTAATAAAATTTTGTTTAAAACCTATAACAACTTACTTTTTTTTTACTAATAATTACTAACCAAATTTCAAATTTTATGTTATAGAAATCCTATTCCTGTGTAAATTTTCCTTTAAACTATCTATTTCACTCCATATTCCCATAACTCGTCCTGTGATAATAATTTTTTAATGCATAACTAATCAGTCTTATAATATCATATCCTCTAACTAACTTTTTCACAAAGATGACAGGTAAAGTCATATGAAATGTTAAGGGCAAATAACCAATTTTACAGTAGGAAGATTAATTTCACAAGAATGCTCTTTACCTTGGCATTAAAATTGCACTCATCTGTACTGGATGTAGTTAGGGCACCTCATGACCAGAAATGTTATAAGGCCTGAAAAGCAAAATGCACAATGAAATGAGTAAATATGACACTTCTACAAAACACAGGTGAAATTTCAAGTGTCTGTACATTATAATTATAACCATATATTCTTCTTTTATAATAGCTTCATTTATGCTTTTTCTTCGTGCCTATTCCATCTTAGAAATGTTGGGTAAACACAGATTGCTCCCTAGCAGTACTTGTAGCCAATAAGGTAGCAGTGCCTGAGAAAGATTTGTCTTTAAATTTTGCGTGAAATGAAAGAAGAACTAAGACTAATCAATGGCTGGCATAACTTGTGCTACCTTAACTGATAAATCCCAAACAAGTAAGCAGATGCACTGTCACTCTCCACTGACATTGCCTGCTTCAAAATGTAAGCAGTAGAGTTAAAATTTTCAAAGACAGTCATGTTTTCTTTTCACCATAGAATGCATCTATTAAGAAGAAACTATTGGGCTGGGTAATGGCTCAGGGGTAAGAGCCGCTTGCAAAACCAGATGGCCTGGGTCTGATACCATGGTACTCATGTGAAGCAATACCCACAAAATGGCTCATATGTGTACAATTCCTATTCATGGGCAAGAGTAATAGTACAGGCATATTCTCTCTTTCTCTCTCTGTCAAGTAAATCAACATACTATTTTAAAAATAAACTATTAAGCTTTGCTTAGCCCTTAAACAGTAATAGAATCCCCCAAAGAAATGTTTCTAGTGTTGCTATGGTAGTTGTACAAAAGCCAACTGTGTATGTATTTATTGGGAATGTCCTTTCCCCAACACAGAAATCATCAATCCCAGTTTGCCTGGAGGAAGTCTCTGGAAAGGGAGTGTCTGAGTCAGAGGTGGGAGAGATCAAGGGAACTGGCATAGAGCTGTGTGCTTTACTTCTGGGAACATTTCCCCACCTGGAATTTTCCATCCATCTTACAACCATAGTTAATGCAGTTTGGGCTAAGTCTGTTGGTGGCAAAAGGTTTAGTAGAATATACTTTAAATATTAAATATTTATTTAAATATTTTCGCATGTGTGTGTGTGAATGGATGTTTTAGTGCATGTAATTTTGTATTTGTTGTGTGTTATGTGTTCATGAGAGCTTGGAGGCCAAGGTTATTGTCAGAGATCCTATTTAATTGCTCTCCACCTATTTTATAGCAGGGTCTCTCATTGTACCCAGACTGCTCTCACCTGCTCAGCTAAACAAGGTAGCCAGACTGCCCCAAAGACTCTCCTGGATGTGTCTCCTCAGTGCTGGAGTGACAGGCACATGTCACCAGGATCAAAATTCTACATATGACCTAAAAATCTAAAATCTGGTTCTCTTTCTTGCCATCTTCCCAGGAGTCATGTTCGTTTCTTATTTAGATATTCCATAATTATCTAATGTGTGATTTTTAGAAATGTATAAAATCTTACCTGAGTTCTGATTTTTCTGCAGAATGCTTGCATTCTTTTATATAAACAGGCAAAATGAATTATAGACAATAGAAAAATATGAAAGACTAAAAGTATATGATTTTGAAGCTTCTATTAGACAGTAACTGATAACTATCATGCACACTGGTTGATCAGTACAACCAGAATCCACACTTTTGTCTTTACTGGCACAAGGAAGATGGCAACATTTATGAAAACGTGATGCCTAAAAGAAAGATGCCGTGTCCACCATGATAATCTTAACTGAATTCTATCCTACTAGCCTATAATGGTGGTCACATGTTATAAGATGCCAGTACAAATCCCAGCTCTCGGGAGGCAGAGGTAGGAGGATCTCCGAGAGTTCGAGGCCACCCTGAGACTACATAGTGAATTCCAGGTCAGCCTGAGCCAGAGTGAGACCCTACCTTGAAAAACCAAAAAAAAAAAAAACAAAAAATGCCAGTACAGTATTTGTATGCACACGAAATTATTTGAAAGAAAACCAGAAATGAGTGTAATATTATTCACTGATTAAATGTAATTTCTCTATTGTAGAATAAAATATAAAGTCTTTTTTTTCTAACAAGTGTGATTCACTGTATTTATTGCTGAAACATACAATAAAGTAATATTAAATTCATTTTCTGTGTACCAAGTAAGACAATATTTTTAGGAGTGAGACCCTACCTGGGAAAAAAAAAAAAAAAAACCCTCCTGAATCCTGTTAGTTGGAAATACAAATGGCAGAGCTATACCCCACCAGTCTCCACCACAATTTCTACATGGGAATCTTGGTCTGTGGACCCAGACCCATATTACTAGCTCCTTTAGAAGCTGAGGTGAGAAGATGATAAGTTTAATGTGAGCCTGGGTACTTAGAGAGCTGGCAACTTAGGGAGACTGTCTCCAACAGAGGGGTAGATGGCTTGAGTGATGAATTTTGGTAGAAAGCTGGAGTGATGGATTTTATTGGTTAAGGCACTTGCCTGAGAAGGATAAATACTGCAGTGAACTCCCCAGGACCTATGTAAACCAGATGCACATGATGGCACACGAGTCGACTACTTGCAGTGGCTCCACACCCTAGCATGCCAATTCTCTAGCTCTCTCCTCCCTATAATAAATAAATAAATATAAAATATTAAAAAAGAGTTGTAGAGATGGTAGAATGCTTGCCTACCCTGGGTCAGTGTTACAAACAATAGCCAACTCTATAGGGGGCCTGGAAATCTTCATTTGCAACAGATTTCTGAGCAGCCAGCCTTGGGACCTTGTTCATGATGAGGATGTCCTGGCTTTAAACTTTTGGCAGTCATGGAAGGGTGGTTCTTTGTAGGGGAGCCCCCCTATAGATTGAATGGTGTTTAGTAACAACCTTAATCTATTGCCCCTACCCATAGATACGAATAACATCCCCATTCCCAGTGATGGCCAACAAAAATGTCTCTAGACATGGATAAATGTCTGTTGGGATGGAGGGGTGAGATAGCCTTGTCTGAGAACCTGTCATGTGGAATACTTTAAAGGGAGGGTGATGGTTTGAATGTGAAATGTCACCCACAGGCTCATGTGTCACTTGGTCCCCAGATGGTGGAGCTGTTTTGGTAGACATATTAGTATATTAGTTATTTTTCCTACTGCTGTGACCTGACATGAAGCAACTTAAGGAGGGAAGGGTTGACTTTGCTCACCATCAGAAGGAACATGCTCCACCATGGCGGGAAGGCATGGTGCCAGGAACAGGAGGAGGCAGCTGGTTAGGTTGTGCCTGGAATTAAGAAGCAGGGAGGGATGAGTAGTGGTGCCTCTCCTTTTTATTTCCCCTGAGGTGCTGTCTCCCTCTATCCCAGGCTGACCTGGAATTCACTATGTAGCCTCAGGGTGGCCCTGAACTCACAGAAATCCTCCTACCTCTGCCTCCCAAGTGCTGGAATGAAAGGAACACATCGCCATGCCTCGTCCATCTCACTCTTTGCATCTCCTTTTTATTCAGTCCTGGACTTCCATCCATGGGATGGTGCCACCCACATACAGGATGGATTTCCCACTAAGTTAAAACTCTGGAAACATTCTCTCTCTCTCTCTCTCTCTCTCTCTCTCTCTCTCTCTCTCTCTCTCTCTCTCTGTGTGTGTGTGTGTGTGTGTGTGTGTGTGTGTGTGTGTGTGTCCTTGAAATTAAATAAAAAACCTTACCAAACAAAAATTGTGGTCAGAGAGATGGTTAAGGTTATTGCTTACAAAGCCTAAAGACCCAGGTTAAATTCCCCAGTATGCATGTAAAGCCAGATGCAGAGTGGTGCATGATTCTGGATTTCTTTTGCAGTGGCAGAAGGACCTGGCATGTCCATAATCATTCATTCATTCATTCATTCATTCTCTCTCTGAGCCCTTGTAAATTAAAAAAAAATCAAAAACAAAAGAAAGAAAGAAAAAAGAGAAAAGAAAAGAACACCTTTCTGGAAACTTTCTCACACACACATGCCCAGAGCATGTCTCTTAGGTGATTCCAAACTCAGCCAGTGAACTCTGATAGAGCTGGTAGAAGTGGTCACTCTAGGGGCAGAATTTGAAGGTCCTGCCCCTTTCTGATTCCAGCTGCACTTTCTCCCTCCTGGTCTAGAACATGTGAACAGTCTCTGGCACAGGCTCCCATTGCCATGAAGGTGGCTCCACCACACCTTCTGCACCATGATGGACTGACCCTCTGACCACTATGAGTGACAATAAATCTTTTGTCCATTGATGTGTTTCTATCAGGTATTTCATCATCAGGATGATAAAGCCATAGGAAGCAGCCACCCCAAACAGCAAACAGCTCACAAGCAGTAGTAAGAAGATCATCCCAGGTCCCCACCCTGCCTCCTCCTGGCCCCCCACTCTGAGCTCTACTTCCTCATCCATTCTGGGGGAGACAGAGCAGGACATGGCCTGGGATTTCTGGTCTGGGAAATGGACTAGTTGTACTTCATGGATTTTCTAAAATGAAATGAGATGACATGTATCCATTGTTGAACACTGATTCCTGGCAGGTGGGAAACCTGTAGTAAGTGTGCATTTGTTGTTGTAGCATGTGAAGGCTCCAGGACACAGCACATGTGATATTCTCTTCCCTCCTTTCTCTCCATCCCGACCTTTTCCTTCTTGCGAGCTCACTTAGCATTTCTGTACCTACTGCTTTTTCCAAGGATGATGGTTACCACAAGAGGTCAAAGTGAGTTATGGCCTCATTGTGAGCTCAGTGGGTAAAGTACTTCTTGTGTCAGCATGTGTAAAATGCCAGCTGTGGTGGTGTACACCTGTAATCCCAGCGCTAAGGAGGCTGGGCCAGGGAATTTATATTGCTAGTCAGTAGAATCAATGGTTCTGGGTTCAGTAAGAGATTGTCTGTCAGGACTGGAGAGGGCTCAGTAGATAAAAGCTGAGTTTTATTCCAGGGTTTCATTCCCCAGTACCCATTTAAGCCAGGTGTATAAAGTGGCACATGTATCTGGAGTTCATTTACCTTGGCAGGAGGCCTTGGCAGGAGTCATTGGCATGCCCATTCTCTCTCTCTCTTTCTGGCTCCCTCTCTCTAACAAATAAGTAGTATCTTAAAAAAAAAAAAAAAAGAAGGAAACCACGGAGGATGGAGAGATGGTTAGGTGGTTAAGGCACCTGACTGAAAATCCAAATGACTTGGGTTCCATTCCCCAGTATCCATATAAAACCAGCTGTGCCACATGTGTCTGGAATTTTTGCAGGCTAGAGACCCTGGCACAACCATTCTCTCTCTCTCTACCCCCCCATCTCTATATCTCTCTGTACTTAAAAATAAATACAACATAAAATAAAATAATAATGAAACCATATGTCAAAGAATAAGATGCAGAGTGACTGAGAAAAGCCTGCAACACTGACCCCTGGCCACATGTGTACATATACCCACACATATGCTAGCATACGTACACACATGTACACACATACACACTAAAGGAAGAAGGGAAGGAGGAGGCACTCTGCAAACACTCGGGCATGCAGGCTCTTCCTGCCTGCTCACCTCTGTCATCATCGCCCTCCTCACTCTTGACACGTCCAAGCAGCCCAGGGCAATTTTTGGATATTAGGCAGGTATGGGATAAACCACCAGTTGAATATGTCTCTTCCACATGTCCCTTCAATTGCCCAGGTGCATCCTGAACACATGTCTTCAGAACAGTTCAAGTGTACCTGGTGACGTCAATACCTGGATGGGGTTCCTTGGGGGCAGAACTTGGGATTATGCTGTCTGTTAGGTTGAAGTTGGATTCAGATGGAGATGACTAAATAGATTCTAGGTTTGGTCAGACCCCCTTCCAATATCTTTGTAAGCAGAGATGGATTCCAGAATGGAACTGGTCCCCCACTAAGTGCTGAATCCTGAATACCTCCCTTTGCAGACAACTTAGCCAGACTGAACCCAGTAAATCTAGGCCTGGGGAGCCAGACGTTGTACAGCAAGATCATGGGGGGGGTCATGACGAGGCTGGTTTCATGGAGCTCAGCCACAAAGCCATCTCACTGCAGCTTGCTCAGCACTCCCTTATTTATGGTAACATGCATTATAGAAAATTTTATGGAAGTCATTAAAATGCAGGCAATTTAAGACATTTGATTGGCCAACTTCTACAGCTTCCTAGACCCCCCCCCCCTTGGCTCCTGTCACCCCTATCCTTTCTGCAGTGCTTGAATTTCAGCTGATAATAACTTAACTACATTGCAAACAGATGTGGCCTCTTCAGCTCTGGAAGGATGCCAAGGTATGTGATTCCTCAACATGTAGTTTTCATTGAATACCTTCTGTAATGACCCTAGAAGTCAAGGAGAAAGAACATTTGCCCTCAGAATCAGATACTTTCCATGTCTCTGCGTGTTCAGTGCCAAAACAGAGGTTAATAAAGTATGTCACTAGGTTTGGATTAAAAGGGACATTACAAAGTGCCAAGGATATACTTGCACAGTAAACTGGCTTGCACTTGAATACATGATTGTGTTAAAGCCTTTCACAAGTTGACTCAACATTTATATTCATTTTACATTTCTCTTCACTAAGCTTTGCTTACTATAATGGAATTATATGCAGAACACATTAAAGTAAAATGTGATTGGATTTATCAAGTGTACCTATGTGCTGGGCAGTCTAGTATTTTGTGTGCATACAAGACAAGCACTCTACCCATCTCTGTGCTCTCAGCTTTGTTTTCACTTCATTTTCTAATTGAGAGACAGAATCTAAATTGTCCAGGTTGGCTTTGGACTCTTCATCTTCCACCTTCAGCCACCTAAGTAGCTGGGGTCACAGCTCTGCCAGGAGGCTCATTGGAATCTAGAAATTTTAAGGAACTAACAGCTCTGACTTTAAGGAACTCGAGGTTCTGGGACCATTGGTCATTGAAGCATGGTATCTTAAACCACCCCTACCTCACCTGTGACCTCATTTGAAGTGATGTGGTGTTCCCTTGAGGAGGGGCTCTATGAGAAACATGCTGTGTTTGACAGGCTTTCTGCAGAATGCTGAGTCATACTTCTTTTGAGACATGGCAGTGAGGGAAATTAAAAGACAGCTTTGCTTTTATGGGAACCAGGAGAAAAGCAGTTATCACACTTAGGGATTTTGTAGAGAAGTCAGGCCATGAGCTGAACCATGCCATATAAATAATGAAATTCTCCTTTCTTGGATCAGAAGCCTGAGCCAGGGCTCTACACAGGGTTTATTACCTTGATGGGAAGAAATGATCTTGGGAATGTGTGGAGAACTGCAGGAACATCTGGTCTACTTGGTGGTCTTCATGAGGTAGATTGCTGCTGAAGAGCTACAGTCAAGTCCAGGTTAAAGCAGAGCATCTGGTTCTCATGGACAACTTAGGGTCTTGACTTCATTAGGAGAGTATGTGAACATCTGAATGTCATTGGCATTGGGAGTGAATATAGTTTTCAAGGAGACACCTCTGGAACTGAGGATTCTGAATGTGAAAGTAAAAAATTGAAAGTAGTTTTGTCCCTGGTGTGGAGAGGTAAAAATGAGGATTCAAGACAGACCACGTGTGTGTGTGTGTGTGTGTGTGTGTGTGTGTGTGTGTGTGTGTGTGTGCGCATTGACTGGAAAACAAGTATGAGAATAGTCTAGCTGTTGATATGGCTAGAAAAGCCAGCTGACTAAATCTTATGCTAAAATTTAAGAACCATGGGGAGTCACTGTAGGTTTTAGAAAGAAAGGGGATACGGTTAGATCTGTACTTTGAGAGTAATACCTTGATTGTTATATTGCTGCACGGAGGTGACTCACATGACCAGATGCAGAGGCCCACTCAGGCATTACTACCATTTACCACATGGGAGATAATGAAGCCAGCCAGCAGGTATTATGAACGTTTATTCTGTGGTCTAAGAGCTTTATCCAGGATAACTCATGTCATCCTCATAAGTTAACTAGGAGGAAGATGCTCTTATTTGTACACATTTACAGAAGAAATAAAAAATGTAGCTTCAAAGCCAACTAATAAGCAAAATGCGTAGACAGGTCTATATGCAGCTGCTGAGCATCTGGCTGGTACTATGAGAGTAGCAGAGGAGATGAAAGGTGTACCTGATGGTCAATTTTTTTTTTTTTTTCCTGAGGTAGGGTCTCACTCTAGTTCAGGTTGACCTTATATTCACTATGTAGTCTCAGAGTAACCTTGAACTCAAGGCAATCCCCCTACATCTGCTTTCCAAGTGCTGCTATTAAAGGCTTGTGCCACCATGTGCTGCTCAATAAGATTTTATATTATAATTTACATTTTGAAATATCATATACATATGTAATATATTTTGATAATCTTCACCTATTACCCTCTATTTGCTCCATCCAACTCCTGCTATACCCCTTCTTCTTCCCAATTAATCTCTTTCCTTCATTCATAGTATTGTTTTGTTTTTGGTGATCCACTGGGTTTAATTAGGGTTCCTTGCAGGAGCATGGTGGGTGAGTGATAACCAGAGAATGTGCAGCTTACCAGTGGCTACACTACTGAAGAATATGACTCCACTTCCTTCAGCAACCAATAACTGCCCAAAGCTCCTCTGGGAGAAGTCAAACACAGATCTCTCCCTCGTTCATGATGGAATATTGATGGGCTCAATCTTAACTTTAGATTTTGTGAGTTCTTGAGTGTAACAGCTGTGTTGTTCAATGGATAACATATACAGTACTCCTCCCCATCTTCTGACTTTTATGTTTTTTTTTTAAATTATTTATTTATTTGAGAGCGACAGACACAGAGAGAAAGACAGATAGAGGGAGAGAGAGAGAATGGGCGCGCCAGGGCTTCCAGCCTCTGCAAACGAACTCCAGACACGTGCGCCCCCTTGTGCATCTGGCTAACGTGGGACCTGGGGAACTGAGCCTCGAACCAGGGTCCTTAGGCTTCACAGGCAAGCGCTTAACGGCTAAGCCATCTCTCCAGTCCTATGTTTTTTTTTTTCTTTTAAAATTTTATTAGCATTTTCCATGATTATAAAAAAATATCCCATGGTAATTCCCTCCCTCCCCCCAACTTTTATGGTTTTTTTCTGCTCATTCTTTCATGACTTTCCCTGAGTCTTGGAGGGGGTGGTATAAGACATTCCATTTAGTGCTGAGCACATAAGTCAGTTATTCTCAAAACTTTAGCCAATGATATGTCTCTGCATTAACCTTAGTCTGTTCTAAAAAAAAGAAACTGCTGTGATTGGATACAACAATAAACTATTAACATGAATATTCAGAAGGCAGTTTCAAATCCTGTCCATTAAATATAACAACCGTGGTAGCTACATCCCTCACTAGCCATGAACGTTGATCAGGTTTACAGTGTCAAGCATGAATTCCCTTCTTTGGAGCAGGCCTCAACTCCCATCAGAAAGCAGTTAGTTACAACTTTAACTATCATATCACTATTATACCAGTGGGCACATCTTGCCTAGCAGGTCAGTTATGGAGCATAGTATCCACACCTGGCTAACTTTGTTGATGACTTTTCACTGTGAGCAGACTGCATCACTCTTTCTGGCACTGTGAAAGCTAGATAGCAGGGTGGAGCTTCCAACTCAATCCTAACTTGATTTTTCTGTGTCCTGCTAATTGAAGCATGTGGTGTCTTCAGCAATAGGTACTGTGTTGGTCAGTTTTTATTTGATTGGGTTGAGAAGAACCTAGTAGATTACAAATCCATATTTGGGGGAATGTCTGTGAGATGCTTCCAGAAAGAAGTACCCAAGGAGAGAAGACTGCTCTGGATGTGTGGGCCACTATTCCACTGGTTGAGAATCTAGATGGAGTTAAAGAAGGAAAAGGAGAGGATTAACAAATACATCATTCTCTCTGTTCACTTTCAGACCACCATGCCCTTCTGCCATGATGGACCAAACCCTCTGAAACATGATCCAGGGTAAATTTTCCCACCTTAAATCATTTTGCTTAGGTATTTCATCACATCAACAAGCAAAATGTTTAATAAATATAGCACTGGGAAGGTTTTCTTAGTGACCTACATGCAACACTCACCAGTTCATCCCACTAATGCTTCTTAGATGCCCCAATGCTAAGCATCACAAAGCAAGCTTGTCCATGCATCAGACTTCTTAAGCTGTATTCTCAGAAATCCTCTGGGGTATATTTTATTGCTACCCCATTTTGCAGACGAGAAAACTAAAGGCCCAAGGACAAAAATCACGTAAGCCTAAATACTTAATGAACAAGAATGGATTTGGGGTTGGGATTCAGGATGGTTGGGCTCCAGAACTCATATTCATTCTTTTCCAACACCATGACCCACTCTGAGACAAATCCAAGTGTAGGAAGTGTTTGACTGTAGGCTGAGGATGGTGCAGGGGGTCTCTCAGGAGCACTGAAGTTTGGGTTATGACAGGTATGGTGTATAATTTTAACTAAGGTAATATGTAGAAAATCCTGATAACTTGGGTAAGTCAGTAGACTCCCCATCAGGGTAGGTCATCGGGTCTTTGGAAGGCTTCATGATGTATTCTTGTCTAGGTCCAAATGACAAGTCTTAGAATATTCTGGAATCCTCAGGACTCCACAGATAGCATTCAAGTGTTAAGGGTGAGTGGAGGTGGAGTCTCTGGGGCTAAGATTGTACAGGGAGAGTGAACTGGCAAAAGCCCCTTCCTCCTGCTTCTTTCATCAACTATATTTATTTGGGACTATGTATACATTTTCTAGTGCAGAAGTTATTGGTCCTGTCGAATCACGGCCTGTCCCAGCTTTTAGGAACTGCCCTTGTGTTTCTAGGCACCATCTCAATAAGATCCAGAAGCTAGACAAAAGCACAACTTGGACCTTCATGTTGTTCCAGGTGGCTTTTGCCTAGATCCTTCTGTCTTCGGTTCTTTCAGCACTTTCTATGCCCTTGTTTCAAAAGCATGTTGCCCCAGCATTTGGGGCACTGAGCTACATTAGTTTCTCAGGCAAGCTCCTATCATAGCCAGTTGTCATCAGATGTTTCTAAGGCTGACTCCTCCTACATCTACTTCCTATGACCCTCTTGAATTCGTGGGTATTGGACTTGCATCATGAAAGAGCTGGCTACTGAGAAAGGCAGAAAGAGGGAGGGCCCACCACATTCCAAATGGTCATCTTTGCCAAAATGTCTTTGCCATGGCCCACCATTGTGAGGGAAGTGGAGCCACTGCTGCTGCCACCTGGAGTTGATTTTGAGACCTCAGCCTGGCGGCCTGTAGAAGAAGAGTGACTTATGGAGAGGTGGAGACAAAGTGGAAGGAGTTAGATAAATACCTGTGAACATCAGGAACACATTGAATTCTGCTTTTTGTTTGTTTAATCGAGGTAGGGTCTCAATCTAACCTAGGTTGACCTAGAACTCACTCTGTAGTCTCAGGTTGACCTTGAACTCACAGGAATCTTCCTACATCTGCCTCCCATGTACTGAGATAGAAGGCATACACCACTACACCCAGCCATTGAATTCTTAAGGCAAAAAGAAGAGAAAAGAAAAGAAAAGAAAGAAGGAATGGAGGGAGGGAGGGAGGGAGGGAGGAAGGAAGGAAGGAAGGAAGGAAGGAAGGAAGGAAGGAAGGAAGGAAAGAAGAGAAAAGAAACCTGTAAGCCAGGTTTGGTGTCACTTGTCTTTATTCCCAGCACATGAGAGGCAGTGGTAGGATCATCACCTCAAGTTCTAGATCATCCTCGGACTACAGTCAGTTCCAGGTCAGCCTGTGCTACAGTGAGCCCCTACCTTGATTCCCTCCCCCAAGAAGGGCATTTTTACAAAAGAAATGGCAAGTTTGAAAGACAAAGAGGTTCCCTGGATTCTGGTCAGTTACATAGTTTGTTGGGTTTAGAGAATAATTGAAAAGATATGTTATATTTTGAATGTGAAATGTTCCCCACTTATGTGTTTGAACACTTGGTACCCAGCTGATACTATTTAGGAAGTTTGTGGAACCTTGAGGAGATGGAGTCTTGCTGGAGAAAGTGGCTCACTGTGGGTTGGGTTAGAGTGTTTATAACCTGGCCCTACTTCCTATCCACTCTAGGCTACATGACCAGCAGTCCCCTCATGCTTCTGCTGCCACGAGGCAAAGTGAACCCTTCCTCCTGTAAGTTGTATCTTATCTGGTAGTTGGTCACAACAATGAGGTAAGTAACTAATAGTCATGGGACTTTTTTTCCCAAGAAAAGTGTTGTTCAAGGAGCACAATGAGAGAAATTTTCTTTGTGTCCTCTTGATCAAGGTATGCTATGGGTGGAAGCTATTTGGCAAACCCTCTACACAACCTTACCATTGTTTAAATAAAGCCATTCAACATCTACACTGTGTTCTGCAACTTCTTCTGGGTAGTCTATTTTTATTCAATCCAGAAAGATGGGGTAACAACAGATCAAAGCAAGGATTTCATCCACATATAGCTTGGTGGCAAACCAATGAGTTTATTGAGTTTAGTTATTGTAAAAAGGGTGAGGGGTCATTTACAGGAGTGTGGATGACTTATTAGAAGCAGCACCACCAAAATCCTCTTTTCCCCTCAGTGGTAGTTGACCACTGACATATTCTCATGGTGGGGCCTCATGCACCAACTTGTTAGCTCTCCCCTTCTCCATGAGGGGATATGGACAGATTCAATCCTCTGAAGGTTTTATGTGGGTATCACAGCTTATGTAATTCCCAGATGGCAGTTGCCATGTCAGGTGCAACAGACAGGGACCCCCCACCTCAAGGAATCAAGTTTTACCACGTTGGTTTCACATGGTGATACATGTACATTTCATGAGAGTACACCTATTGTTTCCACAGAGCATGAAGGTTGCACAGTACACCCAACTGTCTGTAGTGCCAGCATGACTTTTTAGAATTTTTTAAAAAATATTTTATTTTTCATTTATTTGTTAAAGAAAGGGGGAGAGAGAATAGGTGTGACAGGACCTCCAGCCACTCTAAACAAACTCCAGACACATGTACCACACTGTGCATCTGGCTTATGTGGAGTCAAACCTGGGTCCTTAGGCTTCACAGGCAGGTGTCTTAACCACTAAGCCATCTCTCCAGTTCCCCGAGCTATTATTTGATTTTATTATTTATTTGGTTTTCAAGGCAGGGTCTCACTCTAGCCCAGGCTGACCTGGAATTCACCATGTAGTTTCAGGCTGCCCTCAAACTGACAGTGATCCTCTTACCTCAGCCTCTAGAATATGCACACAACTCCAAGCCTGTGCTCGTTCTGTGTATACATGATTATGGGAGGGCAGGGAGGAGAGACTGTGGGCTGGCCCAACTGTGCTTCAGTGTCATCATTTCAATGTGAAGGGTTATGGATGGGTAGGATGGGGCTCCTGGATTTTGTTGTTTCTTACAAAGCCATCACCCTCACTCTGCATTTGATACAATGCCTGACTTCAATGGAAGCATGAACTTCAGTTTCTCCCCTTAATTGGTTGTTCAGTTTTTGCTGAACTTCCATGCACCACGAGTCTTTACTCTTTGTTCTGCAGACACTGCCAGTGCCCTGCAGTGACTAAGATTCAGAACCAGTGGGTACACACAAGCCCATCACCATTGTACCAGTGAACCTCACTTATAAACACAATTCAGAGACAAAGCTGCTGGGAACACTAAGGGATGTCAGCTGAGTACGAAAGCCAGCCTAGGGCCGGTGGTGTCCAACCTTCCTCAGGTGTCCCACACAAATACAGAGCTCCAGGGCACAGTCACGAGAGTTGAAGCCACAGAAGCCCAGAATGAACAGGACTGGGATATAGGCCACAATGGCTGAACCCTAATGGAAACACAAAATTCAGGCTTGGGACCATAAGAGGTGTGGAGCTATCAGCAAGGGGATTTTGGCAGAAGCCAAGACCCTCAAGGGAGCTGGCTTCTCCATGAGCAGTTAATCTCACCAGGAAAGCAGAAAGAAACAGGAAAACCAGGAGCAATCAAAGATATTCTTAAAGTTGAAGTGGAAAATAAATACTACTGGAAATTAATAAATCCAAGCTAAGTTGTGGTATGGCTTAGCCTGTCAGCCTTGCTGCTTAGGAGACTGAGGCAGGAGGATTGCAATTTTGAGGCCAGCATGAGCATTTTAAGGAGGTCTTCTCTTAAAATAAAATTATCTTAGTGGTAGAGTGTTTGCCTAGCATTCACAAGGCCTTGGGTTCACTTCCCAATCACACACAAAAAAAATTAAAAACAAAAAATACTACTATAGGGCTGGAGAGATGGCTTAGTGGTTAAGCGCTCGCCTATGAAGCCTAAGGACCCCGGTTCGAGGCTCGATTCCCCAGGTCCCACGTTAGCCAAATGCACAAGGGAGCGCATGCGTCTGGAGTTCGTTTGCAGTGGCTGGAGGCCCTGGCGTGCCCATTCTCTCTCTCTCTCTCTCTTCCTCTTTCTCTGTCTGTCACTTTCAAATAAATAAAAAAATAAACAAAAAAATTTTAAAAAATACCATTATAAATGCACATGTGTAGATTCATTGTGAAGATAACAGAAATTTTTTTCCAAACAAAACTGGTAAAGTTTATCACTTAGTAATAACTCCTAAGGCATCACAAAGAATAGTGTTTAAACAAATTAAAAAAAATGTGTGCCAGAACCGAAGAGATAGCTCAATGGATAAGGCACCTGTTTGCAAAGCCTAAGGATTGATGTTCAATTCTGCAGCACCCACGTAAGCCAGATGCACAAGGTAGCACATGTGTCTGGAGTTTGCTATGGCTGGCAGTCTTGGCATGACTATTCTCTCTTTCTATCTGTATCTCTTTCTCAAATAAATAAATAATTTTTAAAAACTTTTTAAAATGTGTGCAAGTTGTGGTATATGCCAGTAGGAAATTGCTAAGGAGGCAGAGGCAGGAGGATCAGGGTTTTGAGATGAGGTTGGGCTGCTCAGTTTTAAAATGTGCATAAGAAATGGCAGTGAGTAAGATTGGATACTGTGTTTGGTACTTTCTCATTGCTGTGATCAAATACCAGACCAGAAGCGAGTTAAGGAAGGAGGGGATTATTTCACCTCACAGCTCCAGGTGACTGTCCATCATGGCAGGAAGGCGTGGCAGCAGGAGCCTGAGGCAGCTCATCACATTCAGTCCATAGAGAAGAGGCAGAGAGATGAATGCTGCTGCTCAGCCAGCTCTCTCCTCTCTATGCAGTCCAGGATCCCATTTCTGGAATGGTGCCCCCACTGTTAGGTGGGTCTCCAACCTCAGTTAACCTAATCTAGAAAATCCCTCACAGGTGTATCAAGAGGCTTGTTTCTTAGATGACTCTTTGTCCTGTCAAGTTGGAAATCAGTATAAACTATTACATATAGAAAATCAAAAACAACCTTCTTAGGGCTGAAATGAACACAACTGAAACACCAGACAACAATAATCTAGAAAATCGAAAGTGAGCCAGATGTGGTGTCACATGCCTTTCATCCCAGCACGCAGGAGGCCGTGATAGAAGGATTGCCATGATTTTGAGGCCAGCCTGGGACTACAGAGTGAGCAGCTGGTCACCCTGGGCTAGAGTGACACTCTTCCTCAAAAAAAAAAAAGAAGGGAATAGAAACAAAAATAAGAATGTCATATTTTAACTTTCTTCAATGTTTTGAGAGGGACATTGAACCCTGTAGATTTTAGAAACATGTGAATATTAAAATTTTAAAGGTTAGCTCCTAAGGATAAAAAATGTGTGGCTTCCAAACAGTACTGTGGTGATAGAAAAAAAAATATATATATATATATATACTTGAGTTAATACAAGGCAGAAAGTAAACCAAAAAGATCAAAGAGGACCCTAAAGACTCTACCAGCAAACTGTTAGAGCTGATAAACACCCACAGTCAAGTAGCAGGATATAAAATAAATACACAGAAATCAGTAGCATTCCTATATGCTAACAACAAACACACAGAGGATGAAATCAGAAAATCACTCCCATTCACAATTGCATCAAAGAAAATAAAGTACCTTGGAATAAACCTAACCAAGGAAGTAAAGGATCTCTACAATGAAAACTATCAAACACTTAAGTGAGAAATTGCAGAGGAAATAAGGAATTGGGAAAACATTCCTTGTTCCTGGATCAGAAGAATCAATATTGTGGAAGTGGCAATCTTACCAAAAGCTATCTACACATTTAATACAATCCCTATCAAAATTCCAATGTCATTCTTCACAGAAATAGAAAAAACAGTCCAAAAATTCATTTGGAATAATAAAAAAAACCTCAAATATCTAAAACAATACTGAGCAACAAAAATAAGGCTTGTGGTATCATTATACCCGATTTTAACCTATACTACAGAGCCATAGTAACAAAAACAGCATGGTACTGGCACAAAAGCAGACATGTAGATCAATGGAACAGAATAGAGGACCCAGATGCAAGTACAGGTAGCTATAGCTACCTGACATTTGATAAAAATGCCAAAAGTACTCACTGGAGAAAAGACAGCCTCTTCAGCAAATGGTGCTGGGAAAACTGAATATTTATCTGTAGAAAGATAAAAATAGATTCTTCTCTCTCTCCATGCATAAGAACTAAGTCCAAATGGATTAAAGACCTTAACATCAGACCAGAAACTCTGAAACTGCTAGAGGAAAAAGTAGGGGAAACCTTTCGACATATTGGTCTTGGCAAAGACTTTCTGAATATAACCCCAATTGCTCAGGCAATAAAGCCATGGATTGACTGCTGGGACTTCATGAAATTACAAAGATTTTGTACAGCAAAGGACACTGTGAATAAAGCAAAGAGAATGGGAAAAATTCTTTGCCAGCTATACATCTGATAGAGGATTAATATCTAGGATATACAAAGAACTCAAAAAATTAAATAATAAGAAATCAAACAAGCCAATTAAAAAATGGGCTATGGAACTAAATAGAGAGTTCTCAAAAGAGGAAATATGAATAGCATATAAGCATCTAAAAAAAAAATGTTCTACATCCCTAGTCATCAGGGAAATGCAGATTAAAACTATGTTGAGATTCCCTCTCACTCCTATCAGTTTGGCTACCATCATGAAAACAAATGACCATAAATGCTGGCAAGGATATGGAAAAAGAGGAACCCTTCTACACTGTTGATGGGAATGCAATCTGGTTCAGCCTTTGTGGAAATCAGTGTGGAGGTTCCTAAGACAGCTAAAAATTGATCTACCATATGACCCAGCTATAGCTCTCCTAGGCATATATCCTAAGGACTCATCTCATTTCCTTAGAAGTACATGCTCAACCATGTTTATTCACAATAGCTGGGAAATGGAACCAACCTAGATGTCCCTCAACTGATGAATGGATAATGAAGATATGGCACATTTATATACAATGGAGTTTTACTTAGCAGTAAAGAAAAACGAAGTTTTGAAATTTTCAGGAAAATGGATGGATCTGGAAAGGATTATACCAAGTGAGGTAACCCAGGCCCAGAAAGCCAAGTGTTGCATGTTCTCTCTCATATGTGGATCCTAGCTACAGATGTCTGGGTTTCTCTGTGAGAAGGAAAAACCTCAGTAACAGAGGCCACTAAGCAAGAAAAGAGACATAAAGTAAAGAGAAAGGAAGGGAGTGGGGTACTTAATAGGATGGTATTGTATATATGTAAGTAGAAGAATAGATTAATGGGAGTGAAAAAGCCCAAAATGAGGTCTTGGGAAGATATTGAGTAAACGAAAGGTGGAGGGACACTAATTAAAATCTAAGAGGATATAAATAAGACATATGTAATCCTACTCTTTTGGACAATGAAACACTCAGGAGCCAAAGATTGTTGCTGGAAAATTTTCAGTGCCAGGGATGGGATATCTTCCAGTGAGTTGTTGGCCAGGGAGATCCCTGATGACCACAAAACATTATAGGCCATTGCCGAGGCCCTTGGTTTCCCACCAGGAATAGATGGTAAGATCCTATTGCTGAAGGCTCCATATACCTGGGCTGTAAGGCCACTGAGAAATCTTGCTAGATCTGAGCTGATAACCTCCTCCATGTAGACCAGCTGACAGAAAGTTGGAAGAAGCCATTCTGCATGGAGTTCAATGGCAGAAAGAGAAATCACCAATGAAGTTACTCATCAGTGGACATTGCAAGCCTTATAATTGGCCAGCCAGGCCAAGTGACCCAACAGGTTCAAGTGGCATGTCTGTTATGGGGAAAACCAACTGCCCTCTAATTGGACTGGAGTCCCACTCCATGGGAAGGGAATACATCCCTGACACTGAAAACTTAAAACAGGGCTAGTCATGAGCTCTAGGAGTGCAACATCTGCTGATGTCTGGCCAAATGTATATACTATGCTTATCAAATTGCCCAGTAAGCACTTCTGTTAATGTTCACACCATTATATTAATGCTACTCACACTTTTGATAGAGAATCTTCTCTTTTGAGATGGCAGTGACCTTGGGACGACTCAGAAGGTATCATGGTGATGGAAAGAAATGACTGCAGTGCTCAGTACTGCAATATCTGTATCACATCTTCCAAGGCTCAGGGTCTAATGCAGAAGAGGTGGCAGAAAGAGCCAAAGGAAGGGCAGGACTCCATACAACATGCTCCCTCCAGACACAAAATGGCCTGGATATCCATGGCCTCACAGTGCCTGACACTACCTGCATAAGACCATCATAAGAGGAGGAAAAGATCATGACATCAAAGTCAAAGAGAGACTGATTGAGATGGGGAGGGGGTATGATGGACAGTGGAGTTTCAAAGGGGTAAGTGAGGGGAGGGAGGGTATTACCATGGGGTATTTTTTATAATCATGGAAGTTGTTAATTAAAAAAAAAAGATCAAAGAAAAAACATTACAAACAAAAAGCTTAAAACAGAAATGGTAGCAATGTAAGCAAACTGTGACCATGTCAGATAAAAACAGTAACGTATCATGTTCCACAGCAGGTCAAATTTTCCACTTAAAAGATAAGGGTGTGGAGAAATATCTCAGTGGTTAAAGACATTTGTTTCTAAGTCTATTTGCCTGGGTTTGATTCTCCAATACTTATGTAAATACAGATGTACAAAGTGGTACATGCACATCTGGAGTTTGTATGCAGTGGCAAGAAGCCCTAGCACACCCATACTAATTTCTCTCTCCCTTTCTCCCTCTCTCTCTCTCACTCTCTCTCTCTCTCTCCCCCCCCCTCTCTGGCTGCCTCTTTCTCTTTGTTTCTATTTCTCTCAAGTAAGTAAATAAAAAACACTAAAGGTTAGGGAGATGTTTCAGCAGGTAAGAGCCCTTCCCATGCAAACATGAGGGCCTTAAATCCCCAAGATTCCATTGATTCCCCAGAAACCATTTAAATAGCTGGGCTAAGTGGAGAGGGGCCAGGCATGATGGCACACACCTTTACTCCCAGTGTTTGGAAGGCAGATGTAGGAAGATTGTTGTGAGCTCAAGGCCAGCCTGGCACTACAGAGTCAGTTCCACATCAGATTGGGCTAGAGCAAAACCTACCTTGAAATAAAACAAAAAGGAAAGGGGACCCCAGATGTTCTCTTCTGGCTTCTGTGTGCATGCACATAGGGCACATGCATCTACACACACACACACACACATGCATACACTAGACACACACACACACCACATACTATCCACATGCACATGCAAAAAATATAATCTCACCAAACTAAATATTATGGCAGATAATATTATTTAAATACAGCCTACATGACATACCATATTCCATATAATCTTTTCATAATGTGACTTTATTATTCTTGCCATCAAAAGGTAGTGATGGGGGACTTAAGAGCTCATTTAGTGGTGAAGACCTTTGTCAGCATAGCCTAAGGACCCAGGTTCAGTTCCCTAGTACACCCATGTGAGCCAGATAGATGCACAAGGTGATGCATGTATCTGGAGTTCATTTGCAATGGCTGGAGGCCCTGGTGTGCTTATTCTCTCTCCCTCTCTCCCTCTCCCTCTCTCTCTCTCTCTCTCTCTCTCTCTCTCTCTCTCCAATAATAAATAAAATAATTTAAAAATAAAAAAATCTTTGATTAGACAATAAATAGGGTCTGGGACCCTCTCCTAGACTAGTATGGCGGGGGCATTGCTGTGTGGGTTTTGAGGCCTGGTGATGACATGGGCAATAGTGTTCTAAGGTTCCCTGACACTCTGAAATGTGCCACCAGCATAGCTTATGGTGTACTAAGTACTCAGGACACCTGCTGTCACACCAGCTCACAGTTGCTGGGAGTATTGGCTGCTAACAGCTCACAACTGTTCCCTTCAGCAGAGAATTGTTCCCTCCCAACACTGCACCCCTACCCCAGGAGCTACAGCTTGAGATGACCAAGTGATATTTAGTATAAAAGGCCAATGTCTCTGTCATGCCCTTGCAGGCAGCACTGTGACATCATCTACATTCCTTGACTTCATTTGGGATGAACTTCCCTTTGGGATTAATCTCCTTTCCTGCAAGAGGTTTCCTCAAGTTCTCCCTTGAATAAACATCCCAGCTGACTTTTCTAGGGAACCCGAACCAAGTCATGCTATATGTGAAATTTTAAAAATTGCTGACGTGAGGCTGGAGAGATGGCTTACCAGTTAGGGCATTTGCCTGTGTAGCCTAAGTATCCTCTTTGTTTCCTCAGGACCCACATAAGTCAGATGCTCAAGGGGCACATGATTCTGGAGTTCATGTGCAGTGACTGAGGCCCTGGCATACCCATCCTCCCTCCCTCCCTCTCTCTCTCTCCCTCTCTCTCTCCCTCTCTCTCTCTCTCTCTTTCTCTCTCTCTCTCTCTCTCTCTCTCTCTCTCTCTCAAATAAATATTTTTTTTAAATTCTGACATGGATCTAGCATTCCTGATTAATAAGGCTACATTGGGGAATGGAGAAATGGCTTATTGGTTGAGGCACTTGCCTGTGAAACCTAAGGACCCAGATTTGGTTCCCAAGTGCCCATGTAAGCCAGATGCACAAGGTGGCACATGCATTTGTAGATTTTTTGCACTGGATAGAGGCCCTGATGTGCATATTCTCTCTTCCTCTTTGCTTGGTTCTCTCTCTCTCTCCAGGATAGAAAGAAAGAAAGGAGGAAGAGAGGGAGGGAGGAAAGAAGGAAGGAAGGAAGCAAACAAGCAAGGAGGCTACACTGGTATATGGAGAAATGACTTACTGGCTAAGGCAATTGCCTGTGAAACCTAAGGATCCATATTCTATTCACAAATAAGTAAATAAATAAGTGGCACTTGACACTTGCCTTGGCACTTGGTTACCAAGCAAACATCACAATGCTTGCTTACACAAAGCGAGTTGGCTCCAGCATCACGAGGCGATGAACCGAAGGGACAAGTGTCTATAAGCACCTACCACGGAGTGAGATGTTAGCGCATTCACATCACAGGTGCTTTAGATCACAGTGCCAGTGATTTCCTGCAGCTCCCATACTGTCCCCCAGACACAGAATTTGTGAGTTCACTAACTCCAAGTCAATCCCAGGGCAGACTATAATGTCCCTGAGGTCAGTATTGGCTTAACAACTGAATTGCAAGTTACAAGGAAGAGGGTAGAGTTGTCTTGACATTTCCCCAGGGTCAATCAAAGAGTGACTCATGACGACCAATGAGGTCTGCTCCTGGCCAAACAAGTTCCAGTTAGAGAAAATGAAATCAATTCTAAGGGGTGACACAGACAGAAGGAAGGTGGCTAATGAGCCCCTTGAAAGGGCCACAATGAAGGAATTAAATTGCTCTACCCTTTTAGAGGCTATGATCCACCCAGCTCCAGCCAGCACTATAAAATTGTCATGCACTTGATGAAGAAATTTGCTCAGTTCCTATGTGAAGAATTCTGTGACAGCATTATGTATTAGGGGAAAGTGAGAATAGCTAATGTCTCCTGCAAGTTGAGAAGTCACAGAAATGTCATAAGATGAAAATTAGTTATTGATATAATATGAATAATGACTGACACATACTAATGATAAATCATTAGATTACAAGGCCAAAATTTACAGTTGAAGGGATCATAGGAAGAGAACAGAAGTTGACACCACAGTATGCAAAGTTGTTTGCATGGAAAAGTTGATTATATTTGAAATTTGTTTTATTATGCCTTTAAGCTTTTCTGTATTGCAAGCGAATCTACTGTGGAATAAATCATATAATTCCAATGTTATGGTGTAGATGATTAAATTTAACACCATATACTTTATCTAGAGTATTAAAAAAGAAATAAGTTTTAAATAAAAATATTTATTAATTTGAGAGTAGAGAGAGTGAGAGAATTGGCATGCCAGGGCCTCCTTCCACTGCCATCAAGCTCTAGATGCATGCACCATCTGGCTCTATGTGGGCACTGGAGAAATGGACCTGGACAGTCAGAATTTTCAAGAAAGCACCTGTAGGGCTGGGGAGATGGTTCAGAGGTTAAGGTGCATTCCTGAAAAGCCTAGGGATCCTGGTTCAATTTCCCATTATCCACGTAAAGCCAGATGCAAAAGTGGTGCATGCATGTGGAGTTCTTAAGCACTAGCAAGAGGCCATGCCATACCCATTCACTCTACCTCACTGTCATTCTCTCTCTTTCTCTATTGGTGTTTCTCCTCCCCCCTCCTCTCCTTCCAAATAAAAGAAAGCTCCTTTATCTGATGAGCCATCTCTCCAGCCAACAAAACAAGTTTTAAAAATTGTTTTTTTACAAGTACATTTGTATGTGTGGAGTGTGTGTATGTGCATGTTCATATGTGTGGGGGCTCACATGCTGTGTGTGAGTGCACATGCACATTTGTGCATATATGAAGAGGCCAGAGGTCATTAGGTGCTCTGTAACTCCTCCATTTCATTTCTTGAGACAGGGTCTCACTGCCAAAGGAACTCATTTATTCAGCTGGATTAGCAAATCTGGCAGCCTGGATGAGCACCCTGTCTCCATCAGGTAAAGCTTGGATGGCAGACCAAAGTATGATTACACCAATACCAGGGTGGTATTGGTGAGGGGTTACTTACAGGAAAGTGAAGCTCCCAATGCAGACACAGACCTGAGAAGTCTGACCCCAACCCTGATGACAACCTCTCTACCCTTGTGAGGTAGAGTTCCCTATGTCAGGATCATCCCCAAGGATGCTCTTACCTCAGCCCTGGGGTGAGGGCTTGCTCAGAGCCTGGCCATCGGAAGAAGCACTTCACTGGGGCTCATTGTCCCCGGATCTTTGCCCTCTATGTACTCCACCTCCACTGAGGAGACCTTCTGCATCAGTGCACGCAGCTGGCACAGGGGTCCACCTGAGATACCAAGTGGGGCCAGATGACTCTCCCTTCTCAAGTGCATCTCCCAGCTGCCTTTGATAAAGCTTCCATAGTTGTTTACTGCTTTCAGAGCAGAGAAATTACACCACACTTCAATTTCATTGCTCATTTCTCTAAGAGAGAAAGCAAAACTTTCCCTCCTTCCCTGTCCTCCATCTGCTAAGTTCCCACATCCACACATTGCCGACTTCTTAGTCTTTTTACATGTCCATCTAAACTTTCCGTATGTATGTGCTTGTAAATAAACTGATATTCTCATGCCCTTTCACACACAAGTAATAGATTTTTAATTAATTAATTTGCAAACACACAGAGAGAGAGAGAGAGACAATGGGCACACAAGGGCCATTAGCTACTGCAAACAAACTCCAGATGCATGCACTCTTTTTGTGCATTTGGCTTTACATGAGAACTGGTGAATCGAACGCATGTCAGTAGGTTTTGCAGGCAAGCACCTTTACAGCTGAGCCATCTCTCCAGCCAGCTCACAGTAGTACATTCTGTGCATTCTTCTGCATGCCGCCATTTCCACTGAAGTTATCCTGGATATCTTCCCATGTCAGTACAGAAAGAACAGTCTAGATATTTTCATAGGGGCAGAGTATTTGTTTTATGGTTGTGTCCATCACTCTGTGCTGGACATTTGGATTGTTTCTCTGGCCACACAATTATAGACCCAAGCATCTTCACATTAGAAATTTTTATGTGTACTTCCACATGGCCAGGAGGGGTGTGAGTGGTATAAGCCTGTGGATTCTAGGGTACCTTGTGTGACACAGTGAGATGGTATAAGGCCATAGTGAGGGAAGGGGTGAGCTACAAACAGGAAGAGGCAGGAATGAGGTTAGTCCCTTGGAGGCCCCTGAGCATCTTCCCTGTACCACACAAGGAAGTACAATGAAAATGGTGATATGATTTCTCCACTGAAGGGAAGTATAGTTCTCACAGGTGCCCAACCCAGAGAGAAGGTTCCCCTTCAGAAAGGTGGCATCTTGTTGGGAAGTCTCATAAATAATAGGCCAGAACTGGGAATGCCTTTCCTTGCGCCTGGAGCCTCGAAGGTGTGAAACCATGGAGTGCAGGTAGGTGCAATGCCCATCACCACGGGGGGTGGGGGGAAATTTACCAGGGCCACAGCTGACTGCAAACAGGTTACTAACTTTGCTTAAGACATGAGGAAGAAGAGCCCCCAAAGAGGGTGACAGTCACAGCTCTGTTCCCTGCAGTGTGAGAAATATATGAATATCCTCACAGTGGAGGGTGGCATCTTCCTGGCACCATATTTTTTCTAGTAGAGTCTCACTCCATCTAGCCCAGGCTCACCTAGAATTCACTATGTAGTCTCAGACTGGCCTCAAACTCACAGCAGTCCTTCTACTTCTGCCTCCCAAGTGCTGGGATTAAAGGTGTGAACCACCACATCTAGCACCATTCAATTAGTGAGCTCCAAGGTTTAGCAAGAGACGCTGTCTCAAAGAACAAGGTGGAGAGTGACTGAGAAAGATCCCTGACATTAATCGCTGGCTTCCACACACATGCTGCATGTGCACCTACACACACATATGCCCATATGCATATAGACATGGCTACACACACACAAATGTGGAAAAAGCCTGCCTTTATATGTGGAGATAATGAAGCTTAGGGAAAGGGTGGGAAGATGGCAGAGAGTTTTTATAGACAACCCACATTCAACTCTCATGTCCCTCATGTTAACTCGCATTTGATGACATGAGTGAAAATCTTGACTAGCCCTTTGTGAAATCTCAGAATCCTTGCCTGCTATTGATAAGAAAATTGAGCAGGACATGGCGGTGTATGCCTTTAATCCAAGCAATGGGGAGGTAGAAGTAGGAGGATCATCATGAGTTTGAGGCCACCCTGAGACTACATAGTGCATTTCAGGTCAGCCTGAGCCAGAGTGAGATCCTCCCTCACAAAACAAAACAAAAAAGGAAAATTGAGACTTGAATCAGCTGCCATTCTGCCTTCCACAAATGTCTCTCTTTCTTCTCAGCGTCAAACCCAGGTTCCCAAGTAGCAGCCAGCAGGCTCTCCGCATTATTAATTGACACTGGGTCTCTCACTGAGCATGGAGCTCGCTGGTTTGGCTAGACTGGCAAGCTAGCAAGCCTCAAGAATTAAGCTGTCTCCACCTCCCCAGTGCTGGGCTTACAGCAGCACACTACTGCACCCAGCACTTATGCAGGTGCTGAGGCTTCAAACTCAGCTCCTCATGCTTGTCCACAAGCACACAGCCCACTGAGCCATCGCCCCAGCCCCAATGCCCCTGTGTTACACTCACCTCTTCTTTCCTACCATGAGTGAACTGTCATCTCTGGCCAGACCTGCCAAAGTCTCAGCTTCCGCCTCCGGAGTGAGGCTTCAACAGCACCTCTTCACAGGTGGGGAAGTGGCTTGCAGGGAGAGGCCAGGTGCTGTAACAAGGGTGGGCATCTTATTAAACCTTAAAACTGCCTCTGCTGACACCCTCCAGTGTCCCCACCTCTTTGCCTGGCCAATGCAGGTGTGTTAGGGTAGCATGCGTTGTGCACAGTGGACGTGTAGACTGGCCCACATGTCTGAGTCATGAGGACACGTGTTGAACCCCTACATTCTAGTCCCCCATCCTGATCAGCAACTAGACCCCTCAGAGAGAGGCCCAGGCAGCTGTGCATGTGCCTGGGTGAGCCTGGCACACGGGATCTCTGCAAATGGCTGCTCTGTGGCTTTTTGTAGTTTGGCACTGCTTGGCCCCTTCTGAAGCTACTGACTCACTGTCACCAACACACACCCTTTGTATGCCTCATAGAGATCTTCTGGTTTTTTTGAGACACTGTCTGGCTTCATGGCTAGGCGAGTTGAAGTGTTTCCTGAGCCCATGGAGATGTGTAACCACTCCACTGAGATCTGTCTTGATTTTATCATCATTTTATTTTTCTTTTATTTATTTTTATTATGAGAGACAGAGAGAGAGAGAAAGGGTATTTAAGGGTCTCTAGCCATTGCAAATGAACTCCAGATGGATGCACCACCTTGTGCATGTGGCTCACATGGGTACTGGGAAATTGAACCTGGGTCCTTAGGCTTCATAGGCAACAGCCTTGACCACTAAACAATCTCTCTTGTTTTTTTTTCTTTCTTTTTTTTGTTGTTGGTTTGTATGTTTTTCGAGGTTGGATCTCGATTTAGCTCAGGCTAGTCTCAGGCCAGCCTTGAACTCACAGAAATCCTCCTACCTTTGTTTCCTGAGTGCTGGGATAAAAGGCATGTGCCCCCATACCAATTATTTTCTATATTGGTGAAGGTTTCACTATTGCCCTTGTTTTAGAAAGAGAGAAACAAAAAAGGGCCAGGAGGGGCTTGACAGTGTGGCTGAGCTAAGAATCAGTGAGATTGTCCTCCTTCATTTGTGCAATACAGAGACCATAACTTCTACCTAGCACCCTTCTTCTAATGGCCCCTGTATTAGATATTCTTTTTTATTTTATTTTATTATCATTTATTTATTAGAGATAGAGGGAGGGAGAAAGAGAGAGAGAGAGAGAGAGAGAGAGAGAGAGAGAGAGGGAGAGAATGAGCACACCAGGGCCTCTAGCCACTGGAAATAAACTCCATATGCATGTTCCACCATGTGCATGTGGCTTATGTGGGACCTGGAGAATACAATCTGGGTCCTTAGGCTTCAGAAGCATGTGCCTGAATGGCTAAGCCATCTCTCCAGCCCTGTGTTACTTATTCTCATGTCACTGTCAACACAGTTCCTGATGGAAGCAACTTTAAGGAGGAAGGATATACTTTGGCTCTAAGTTCAGAGTCCATCAAGGTGGGAAAGACATGGTGTAGCAGCTCAGATCATGGCTGGGAGCATGTGGCAGAGCCTTGTCCATCATGGCAGATCTAGAAGTAGAAAGCTAGACCAGGGACTGGAGAGATGGCTTAGCAGTTAAGGAGATTGTTTGCAAAGCCAAGGGATCCCAGTTTGATTCTCCAGGACCCACGTAAGCCAGATGCACAAGTGGGCACATGTGTCAGGAGATTGTTTGCAGTGTTTTCAGTGGCTGGATGCTCTGGCATACCCATTCTTTCTCCCTCTTCTCTCTTTCTCTCCTCTCTTTCTCTGTGTCAAATAAATAAATAAAATGTTTTAAAAAAGAAATCTAGGGCTGGAGAGATGGCTTAGCGGTTAAGCGCTTGCCTGTGAAGCCTAAGGACGCTGGTTCGAGGCTCGGTTCTCCAGGTCCCATGTTAGCCAGATGGACAAGGGGGTGTACGTGTCTGGAGTTCATTTGCAGAGGCTGGAAGCCCTGGCACGCCCATTCTCTCTCCCTCTATCTGTCTTTCTCTCTGTGTCTGTCGTGCTCAAATAAATAAATAAATAATTAAAAAAAAAAAGAAAACTAGACCAGAACCAGTGGCTGTAGAAACTCAAAACACCCATTTATAATGACACACTGTTTCCACTGAGGGCCACCTCTTAAAGACCCAATAGCCTCCTGCAATAGTGCAACCAGCTGGGGACAAATTGGTTCAGAACATGAGCCTGTGAGAGACACACTGGAGTTCAAGCACAACACCCCTTACTGCCAGCCTTCTCCTCTTCCTCCTTCTACTCAGCATGGCCTGCTTCTCCTCCTCCTCCTTCTACTGGGAAGCTTGCCTAGCCCACCCAAGAGGAGGGCTTCTGAAGAACAAGGATGTGACCAACTTCTTAGAAAATGCAAGGCTTATGGAGGAAGAAGGAATCTCAAAAGTTTCGGAAAGCTGAGCACTATAAAGTGGATCCCAGTAGAGGTAAGATTACTGGATGCTAAGACTATAGCGGGAACCAGGATAACACAGGGCTATCTCTCCATACTGAAGTGATGGCTAGGGATTAGAGTCCCACGCCAAAGCTGCAGGCTGTATTCTAGTCCTGGGATTGAAATTTAGTTGAACAATTATATACCTTGGAGCAAATGTTTAAATATTCTCTCATACTTAAAATGAATTTACTGGGCTGGAGAGATGGCTTAGTGGTTAAGGCACTTGCCTGAAAAGCCAAAGGATCCCGATTCAACTCTCCAGAACCCACATAAGCCAGATGCACAAGGGGGCACATGCATCTGGAGTTTGCCTGCAGTAGCTGGAGGCCCTGGTGTGCCCGTTCTCCCTCCCTCTCCCTCTCCCTCTCCCTCCCCGCCCCTCTCTCTCTGCCATTTTCTCCCAAATAAACAAATACAATATGGAACTCAATCATTTAGCCAGGATGGAGAGCTGTAGTTTGAATGTGAAATGTCTTTCTTGGCTCATGTGTTTGAACACTTGGTTCCCAGTTGGTGGTGGTGTTTGAGAAGATTGTGAAACAATTACTAGGTGGAGTCTTGCTGGAGGAAGTGATTCACCTTCAGATTTAATAGCCATATCCCTCCTCCTGCCCACTGTCTACTTCCTAGATGCAATCACAATGTGACCAGGCACCTTGTGCCTTCCTTGTCATGATAGACCATCTCTCTTCTCTAACTTTGAGCCAAAATAAACCCTCCCTTAAGTTGTGTGTACATGGGTATTTGGTCACAGTAAACAGCAAGGAATTTAAAACAGGGAGTTCCTTCTATGTGGCCTCACTGGGCCCGAACTGGTGTTGACAATGACAAGGGGTGACATCAAAACGTTTGGGAGTGTGTTCAATGAGATAACACAAATGGGAACACAGACTTCAGAAGCTCTTTATTGAGGCTATTTCTGAAGAGTATGCACTATACCTCAGGCTGAAAAATCTTACTAAGACATCACAAGATGAGTCACAGGTTCAAATGATCCCAGACATCTTACCAACTAAGTTAGAGGCCAGACATACATATTTGCAAATAAAGCTTAATTGAAACACAGACACATACACTAGTTTATGTAATGTCTACAGATGCTATGGCAGTACACTGTCAATGCCATGACATGGCATTGGAGACTGTACCCTAAAAGACTACAAACATGGCCACTTGCATAACAGGTTGCTGTAGTGCTGGCCTAATTTCCTGACACACAGGGAAAGTCATTTATGGTCTCTGTATTTTTGTTTTGTTTTGGTTTGGTTTTTCGAAGTAGGGTTTCACTCTAGGTCAGGCACACCTGGAATTCACTGTGTAATCTCAGGGTGGCCTCATGACAATCCTCCTACCTCTGCCTCCCAAGTGCTGGGATTAAAGGCTTGCACCAGCACACCCAGCTTGGTCTCTCTGTTTATTGCCACATTTGGTTTTTGAGTTTTCTCCTATCCCCCCTTAAACATGATGGGCCATGCTATTTCCATTGAGGGATGGGGCTAGTAAGGTCTTTTCTGCAAGGTAGTTGCTGTATATTGTGAGTTCTGTATGGATTCAGTGACCCCCAGTGAATATCAGAGGACTCAAGAGGGTATGGCAGGGAGAACGTCCATGGAGCACAGGTTAATTCCTATAAAGTGAGAAGCTCTGAGTGACAGATTCTTTGAATTCTCTCTGCTGCTCTGATTACATGAGGAAATGCCCAGCCCTGGTCTTTTATTAGGTGTGGAGGTAAATAGGATTTTAAAGTATTATATACAGAAATCTCTCTCCTCTCTGGGACACTGAAGTAAGCAGCCTTTGGAGGCCTGTGAGCTTTACTTCCTGACTGCACTGGGACTACACCCAGGTCCTTGCTCAAGCCAGATGTCGTTCCATTGCTGATCTGTGCACCTTCAGCCCTTTGGACCTGACATGCACTTCAGGAAGATGGCTAAGATTCACCTGTAGAGTACAATGCCTCCAAGTTCAAGTGTTTTTTAAGGCCACCTGCTGGCTCTATAGCCTTTGTTAAATGCTGCCATTTTCCCTATCTAGAGGGGCTGGCAGTGCCAGGTGAGGGGGTGCATGCCTTTAGTCCAAGCACCAGGAGTTGGAAGTAGGAGGATCACTGAGTTTGAGGCCAGCTTGGGACTGCAGAGTGAGCTCCAGGTCAGCCTAGGCTAGAGTGAGACCTCAAAAAATAAACAACTAAAAGAAAGAGGGGCTGGAAGCATCTACCTCAGAAAGTGATAGGAGAAATAAATGACACTTTTAGCACAGTGCCTGACACTTCATCACAACTTGAGGGGCTGGAGCAAGGGTTCAATGGTTAGAGGTGCTTGCTTGCAAATTCCCCAGCACCCATAGAAAGCCAGCTGTGTTCGACATGAGACAGACTCTGACACACCCACCTGCCACACACATTCAAATTAATTAACTAATTTAGAAAAGGTTGAAGGCTGAAGAGATGATTGCTCAGTGGTTAAGGTGCTCGCCTACAAAGCCTAAGGACCCAGGTTCAATAACCTAGCATCTATGTGAAAGAAGATGCACAAGATGTCACACACATCTGGAGTTTGTTAGCAGTGGCTAGAGGCCCTGGCATGCTCATCCATTCACTCTCTTTCTATCTCTGTCTCTATCCCTGTCTCACTCTCTATCTGCCTCTCTCTTAGCAGTGAAAGCACTTGCCTGTGGAGCCTAAGGACCCAGGCTCAATTTCTAAGTAACCACATAAAGCCAGATGCCCAGGGTAGTGCAAGCGTCTGGAGTTCATTGGCAGTGGCTAGAGGCCCTGGCATGCTCTTGTTCACTCCTTCTTGTTGGCTATCTATCTATCTATTACTATTTCAACTAAATAATTTTTTAAATTTTTTTGTTTATTTTTACTTATTTGAGAGTGACACACAGAGAGAAACAGAGAGAAAGAGGCACATAGAAAGAGAGAAGGCATGCCAGGGCCTCCAGCCACTGCAAAACCAAACTCCAGACGTGTGCACCCCCTTGTGCATCTAGATAATGTGGGTCCTGGAGAATTGAGCCTCGAACCAGGGTCCTCAGGCTTCACAGGCATCCGCTAAGCCATCTCTCCAGCCCTAAATAAAAATATTTTTTAAAAGAACTCTGAAATATCTGCAGGTACTTAACAGTGCCACCTTCTTCTTCTCATCTTCCTCCTTCTTCTTATTAGTTTTTTTAATTTTTTTTTGTTTTTTTTACTTTCATTTATTTGAGAGTGACAGAGAGAGAAAGGCAGAGAGAGAGAGAGAGGGAGAGGGAGAGGGAGAGAGAGAATGGGTATGCCAGGGCCTCCAGCCACTGCAAACAAACACCAGATGTGTGTGCCCCCTTGTGCATCTGGCTAATGTGGGTCCTAGGGAATTGAGCTTAAAACCAGGGTCCTTAGGCTCCACAAGCAAGTGCTTAACTGCTGAGCCATCTCTCCAGCCCATGGTTTTTTTTTTTTTAATGTAAGGTCTCACTCTAGCTCAGCCTGACCTGGATTTCATTACATAGTCTCAAGGTGGCCTTGAACTCATGGTGATCCTCCTACCTACCTGTACCTCACAAGTTCTGGGATTAAAGGTGTATGCCACCATGCCAGGATTATTATTATTTTTACAGGTAAACTATCTCTTAACCAGAAATACATAAAACCAGATCTTGGTGATCTTAAATTTTGGAATATTTACAATGATTTTTTATCACTTTTATTTTATTTTTCTATTATTATTTGGAGAGAGAGAGAGGGAGAGAAAATGGGCACACCAGGATCTCCTGCCACTGCAAACAAACTCCAGATCCATGTACCACTTTGTGCGTCTGTCTCTAAGTTGGTACTGGGAAATCAAACTCAGGACACCAGGCTTTGCAAGGAAGCACCTTTCACCACTGAGCAATCTTTGCAGCCCGGGATTGTTTTCAAACCAAGTGAAAGAGTGGAGGCTCTGGGCTTCTCTGAATGAGCTGTTGGTTATGGTCTCATGAAGCTCTGGGTATGACTTAGATTTCTCTGCTCATAGTCTGATATAATTCAAAGTATATAGAAAAGCAGCAAGAAGGATTTTGGCCTGCCAAAGTGTAAGAGGCCTTTCATTCAATCTGATTCCCCACCTGGGGCTCCAATGCCATTCAGATTTACAAAACGGGGGCTGGATGGATTGCTTATTGGTTAAGGAACTTGCCTACAAAGCCAAAGGATCCAGATTTGGTTCCCCAGGATACACGTTAGCCAGATGTGCAAGGGGGTGCATGCATCTGGAGATTTTATGTATTTACTTTTTTCAGTGGCTGGAGGCCCTAAGGGACCCATTCTTTTTCTCTCTTTCTCTCTGTCAAAAAAAAAAAAAAAAAGCACACACACACACACACACACACACACAAAACAGATCAGACAGGGTCTGGAAACATGTCTCTAACCATGGAGCTTCTCTGCTCTTCTGGAATGTCCCTGGCTTCTGCTCAGGAACCCCAGAGCCTTTGCAAATGGATGCTCCCCCGGGGCCCCCAGCCCTGCTCTCCCACTGCCCCCAGATATAAGCGACCTTCCTCCCAATAACACATCTACTCACAGAACATCTGCCTCGTGTCCTGCGGGAGCCTGAGAGCTGGCAACAATATTGACTTCAGGTCTAGTGTGAACCATCCCTCTATCATATTGTGCCAAACACTTTCTACAAGGTTCTGATGCACATTTTAAATTTGGACAGGAATGGGGCCCAGGATGTATGTAACAATGAGGAGATGATAGAAAATGAATCCCCTTGCACAGAGCAATCAGAGAAAGATCGTCCCAAACAATGACCAGTCCATCCTGGTGGTAGTGACAATAGCCATATTGAACTTTTCACACCCCTGGACTATATGAAGGCCCTGAGATTAGAGAAAAGAATATCTTAGAAATCAGCATGGGGCAGGCAGATATGACTCAAGCTAGGGTGGAGGAGAGAGAGGCCACTTCTCTGCAGGGGAAAGCTCAGGAGACGCCACTCCTGATGTTGTGTGTTGGTAAACTTCTCCACTCCCATAAAAACAAAGATGTTAATTTAAGAAGGGTGAGAGTCAGCAGTGAAGAAGTGAGTTGCTTTTGCAAGCCCTGGGCATCAACAGAAGTAAAGGTAGAATCAGTAACCATCATCAATGGTGCTCCATACAGGCTAAGCGTGGAGATGGGTCTTCAATGCATCATGCCTCATTTAATCCTCACAGTCCACCTATGGGGCAGGCAGTATTGCTGTCTCCACTTATAGCTGAAGAAACTGAGGCTCAGAAAAGTTGATTATCCAGAATGGATATGGTAGACCACTGTCCTGTGTTACCCAGACAGAGGGCTTTCCTGAGATGTAAGACTTTCAGAGCCTTGTGTCCATCATACCCCCTGGAGAAAATGGGATGGGGCTATACGGAACAAGTAGCTTTCTCTTGTCACAGCTGACCTGCTTAGCCACTCGGCCACCATGCCTTTCATCTTGTGTGCATTCATTCAGTCACGTAGCCACTCTCACCTGTCAAGATGTGTATTTCAGAGCACCTACTATGTGCCTTGGAAACTGTAACCTAGAGTGCAGAAAACAGACACAAGTCCACCAACCTCTGTTCATGGTAATGACTGTGTCTAGGTAGGCTTTAGGCTTTCCTGAGACAGTTAAATTTAATCAACACTAATGGTATCAGGTGGTCTCTATGGGTTGCTGTCCTGCATGTGCCTAGAAAGGATCCTCAGCAACCTTCCACAAGTATACATATGCTGGAAGAGCTCCTTGCCCCCGTCTCCTGCCCGCTTCAGTCTAGAAATAGGATGTCTGAAGAGGCTTTGCTGTTGAAGTGTACACAGTGAGGAGAGTGAGGAATAGGGGAACTTGGACTTGGGAGAATTGCCCTTGCAATCCAGTCGTAGCATAGCAGGAATGTGTGCTTCCAGGCACAGAGGAAGGAATGGTACAGAAAGAAATACACATTTGGAACCTGCTAGAGACAGTTCATGACCAATCTTGCTCTCTGGTTGCATGTAACTTCACCTTTGGGTTGGTCTATTTGGTAATGTGGAGATATATACAAGGGTAAAGCCTTGGTGATATTTTCTTGAACCAACTCACAGAAGGCATTTGAATACCAGGCCTCTTTTATGTCCCCATTCTCCCCTCATTGTTATTGTTTTGTGGCAAGGTTTTGCTATGTAGCTCAGGTTGATCTTAAATTCTAAACCCTCCTTTATTAATCTCCCAAGGTCTGTGATTACAGACATGCTCCTCCATTCCAACCTTACCCCACCCACCATGCCCAGCTGTACTTACATGTTAAAAAATATTTTCATTTATTTATTTTCAAAGAGAAAGAGAGAGAGAGAATGGGTGCTCCAGGAACTGTTGCTGATGCAAAAAGATGCCAGATTCATGTGCCAATATGTGCATGTGACTTTACATGGGTACTGGGGATTTGAACTGAGATCATATGCTTTGCAGGCAAGTGCCATAAGCACCAAGCCATATCTTCTGCCCCTGTGCTGACATTTTGAATTAATATATTCCTTTATAGCACTGATTCCATGCCCTGTGTTCCAAGCACGCACAAAGGCTAACTCACTCAATGATTATTTCAGCTCTACCTGAAGAGGACTGTGATTTTGGTTGGAACAAACTGAACTTTAAAAAGACAATTGAACAGAGCTAGAGTTAAAAGACACAAGGGAGGGTATTACCATGGAATATTTTTTGTAATCATAGAAGTTGTTAATAAAAGTTTGAAAAAAAAAGACACTCTTGATGTTTTTTGGTTTTTTTGAGGTTGCATCTCACTCTAGCTGTAGCTGACCTGAAATTCACTATGTAGTCTCAGGCTGGCCTATAACTTCTTGCAGTCCTCCTACCTCTGACTCTCCTGAGTGCTGGTTTAAAGGCATGCATCACCAAAACTGACCTAAAAGAAACTTGTGGATCTGGGTTTGGTCTCAGGGTGCTGTGACTTTTGTCAGGACTTAGATAAACTCATGTTCATGTATCCAAAGAGGGAGAAACACAATATCCCCATGGCTAGCAGGTGGTTATGTGGGAGCATGTGAGAATCAGAGGGAAGAATGAAGGATGATATTGTTAGTCTGGGACTGTCTGAGCTTTTGGGAAGCCAAGCCCATTGCCATGGCTTGTTTATAGGCCCCAGCTGCCTGGTCATACAGGTGCAGCTAGCTTGAGCTTAGACACTGAGGTTTCTGTGGGAGAAACTTCCTTCAAGGCTGAAGTTTGATAGTAAGGATGAATAGCATCCTTTATGAATGGACATTTGTGTAAACAGGCATGTTTGAGCATGTTGGGTGGTGTCAGGAAGTGTTATTCTGGGACACTGGGCATAATGGGAACTCCAGGTCAAACACTTACAAACAACACATGGAGGAAAGCCCTCAGGAGTGCCTGCTGAGGCCAGGTGAAAGTCACCAGCCAGCAGCCAATGGGAAGGGAGGGCAGCACCAAAGAGGGTTAAAAGGAAGGGTCTGGGCCCAGTTACCTACTGTGTTCTGGAGGAGTCACTCTTCTTTCTTTCTTTCTTTCTTTCTTTGTCCTTACCCAAGTTCTCAGAGGAAGGGACATGTTCACCTTTCTATCTGTTGAGCTACTCTAGCAAGTAGGCAAATCTGCAAGGGTCTCAAAGTTTTCCAGTGTGGAAAAAGAAAGAAGAGATGTTAAATTTGCTTTAAGTTTAAGATGGAGAATGTCTGAGATTTAAATGGAGGCAGCTACTTACTTAAGACCTAGGAGAGGGCTGGAGAGATGGCTTAGCGGTTAAGCGCTTGCCTGTGAAGCCTAAGGACCCCGGTTCAAGGCTCAGTTCCCCAGGTCCCACGTTAGCCAGATGCACAAGGGGGCAGAGGCTGGAAGCCTTGGCGTGCCCATTCTCTCTCTCTCCCTCTATCTGTCTTTCCCTCTATGTCTGCTGCTCTCAAATAAATAAATCAAAAATGAACAAAAAAAAATTTTAAAAAAGAGCTAGGAGACTCAAGACTATCTTCCTCTATGAAAGCTTCATGGGGGCTGGAGAGGTGGCTTAGTGGTGGCTAAGGCACTTACCTGCAGAGCCAAATAAGCTGGGTTTGATTCCTCAGGACCCACCTATGCCCATGTCTATGCACGTGTCTGGTGACTGCAGCTGCTAGAGGCCTTGGCATGCCCATTATCTCCCCCCCCCCTCTCTCGCTCCACAATAAATAAAAAAATACAAAGTTTCATGGGCTCTGACACCCCCGCAAGCCAAGGACTAAATTGGGAACCAGAGCCAGGACTCCTACTTTCTAATATGACCCAGGCTCTGCTGTCTATGGACCAGGTCATTTGAGTTTGCCAGAGATTCTGGGTAAATGGGGTAAACCTTCCATCTCAAACTTCAAATTGGAAAGAGCAAAACTAAGTTCTTAACATCTTGTTAAGGTCTGTCTGAAATCATCTGAATGGTATTGTCTAAGGGATGCCAGATTCCCAAAAGAACCACTTCTGCAATACTATCAAATGAATAAGGCAATAATTATCCTGGAATAAAATGTGTTGTTGCAGTCAGATTCTCATTACTGGTAGAAATCACCTGACCAAGAACAGCTTGTGGGAAAAACAGGTTTATTTTACCTTACAGAGTTGAGAGGAAGCTCCCAGATTGCAGGGTAAAAAGAAGGCATGAGCAGAGGGTGCACATTACCCCCTGGCCAACATAAGGTGAACAATAACAACAGGAAAGTGAGCAGAGGCATGGAGAAACTGGCTACAACACCCATAAGTCCACCCCCAACAATACACTGCCTCCTGGAGGTGTTTATTCCCAAATCTCAATCAGCTGTGGATCTAGCATTCAGGAAACCTAAGTTTATGGGGGACACATGACTCAAACAACCACATTCTGTTCCTGCCCCCCCATAAACTGATAAACATCCATTATGTAAATTGCAATGCATTCAGTATAACTTTAAAAGTCCCCATAGTTTTTATCAATCTCAATGATGTTCAAACATCCCCTGGGTCCAAGAGCTTCTAAATGAGCCGTAATAGCAAAAACTCCCCCCCCCAAAACCATAATGACACAGAATAAACATTCACATGGCAAAAGATGGCATTGGGCATAGTAAAAAAATATTCAAGCAATACATGATTAAAACAGTCAAACCCCAAACTTTGTAGCTCCAAGTCAAACAACTCTAGTTAGTTACAAATCCCAGGCAATAACTCTAACCAGCAATAAGTCTCTAGACTTCCAATTCCGCCCCTCCAGCTAGGCTACTTACAGTCCTGGAAAACTTCACCAGGGCCAGAAGCTTTCCTTAGCAGCCATGTTGTGGTCCTGGCATTTCCACTGGGTCTCCACTGCAATCCATGGTTCATCCTCATGGCCCCGTAGGATCTCCAAGCCGGTATTCAGCAAACATGCTTCATGTTGCCCATGGCAGATTCCAAAACACAAGACCGTGTTGCAAACTCAATGACCCTCTCTTTCCTGCATTTCTTATACTCCACAATGCCAGGTAGCATGCCAGTTTGTTAATCCAGGGGGCAATAAAGCAGACTTTGAAGAACAGGACACTTCTTAAGGACTCAGGCCCCTCCAAAAAAACATTATTCCTGTTGCCCCAGTGCATGTCAGCTGACCCAATCTCAAAGGTTGCATTCTCTCAATTGCAGCTGAACAGGCAGCAGTTTCAGCCTAAAGATTTCATTTCTGTGCCATATCCCTCTGCTCACATCAGTTCATGTCTATGCAAAGCAACCCTGCATAACTTCTTAGGACATGGGCATAACAGCAAGCTTCTCAGATGAACTGCTAGCCCAGTCCAAGCAAAGATGTTTCTCACCATCATAAGCCAAACCTCAAGTCCATAGTTATTACTGTACTCAAGTCTTTCAACTCTGAGAAGAATAGTCCATCAAGCTGTACTTACAGCACTGAAACACACTTCTTAGGCCAAGGTTTCAAGTCATTCCAGATTTCTCTTGAAAATCAGCTCCAAAAGGCCAAAGCCACAGTCAGGTGTCTAGCAGCAATCCCACTCCTCCGTATCACTTTACTGCTGCAGTCAGGTTAGCATTGCTGGTAGAAATCACCTAACCATGAGCAGATTTGGGGGAAAAAACAGGCTTATTTTGGCTTGCAGACTTGAGGGGCTCTAGATAGCAGGGGGAAATGATGGCATGAGCAGAGGTGGAAATCACTCCCTGGCCAACATAAGGTGGACAATAGCAACAGAGTGTGCCAAACACTGGCATGGGGCAACTGGCCGTAACACCCATAAGCCTGCCCCCAACAATACACTCCTTTCAGGAGGCGTTAATTCCCAAATCTCCATCAGCTGGGAATCTAGCATTCAGAACACCTAAGTTTATGGGGGAAACCTGAATCAAACCACCACAGATGTGGAGGGCCTCATGGCCCAGTGGTGTTTGAGTCCACTTAAACTTCAGTAACCTTGAGTTTAGACAGGCAAGAGCTGAAATAATTCTTGAAGGCTCCTGAATGAACATAGGAACATGGACAAAAATGTTGAGAAAAGCATCCTAAGAAGAAGGAAAAGGCTTATGCAAAGGTCCTGAGACAGAAATATACTTTAAATTATCCAAGAAAAAAGAAGAGTGTGGCTGGAGCACAGTTGAAGACTGATGTGACATGAATGAGCTAGGTTCTATAGGACTTCAGTTTTTAACCTTTATTCTGAAGAGCTTGTGTTGGGTTCTCAATCTTTGACATCCATTTGGATGCATGAAAGGAAATAGTTTAGTATAAGTACCAGGGAGGGAGCTAATCCTGTTAGGCAAGAAGGTATGGGACTTGAATCAGTGTTAGCAATAGTAGAAAGGTGAATATGGACAGTAGAGTTGCAAAGACTGAGATACTCAGTAAGAGGAAGATAATGCTTCCAAGCCTGTCACCTCCTAGCTGAGCACAGGGTGACAGCCTTAGTTGAAATTGGGGCACCTGGGGTGGGAAAGAGTGGGATTTTGAGTGAGCAATGAAAAATGTGATCTTTCAGAGATGAGCTGAGAATCCAGACCCCCAACATGTATCATAAATGATTCTGGGAGGAGTTGGAAAGATGGGCAAAACCTGTTAGTCATGATTCAATTATCCACTATTCATATAAAGCTAGGTATACAAAGTGGTGCGTGCATCTGGAGTTTGTAGTGACAGGAGGACTAGGCATGTCCATTCTCTCATTACTTCTCTCTCTCTTTCTCTCTCTCTTTCTCTCTCTCTTTCTCTCTCTTTCTCTCTCTCTTTCTCTCTCTCTTTCTCTCTCTCTCTTTCTCTCTCTTTCTCTCTCTCTCTTTCTCTCTCTCTCTTTCTCTCTCTCTCTTTCTCTCTCTCTCTTTCTCTCTCTCTCTTTCTTTCTCTCTCTCTCTCCCTCTCAATAAATTTTAAAGAAGTGGTTATGTGAAAGACCATGACCCTGTGGTATGTGAGAGGAACTGTAGCAGGGAGCCTCAACAGCATGCTGGTTCCTGGGAATGAGTGACAGCACTGATGGATATAACCTGAGAAGCAGCGAGCAACCACACCCTCACCCTAACAGTGAAGAACTTTGCAAAGGATCATACTTCTGTGCAAAACCAAAGCAGAAGAGCCCACTAGATATTTCATCAATCACTCATTGCCTGGGACACATAGATGCCAATATGCACCAGTGTTAGCAGAAAGCAAGCCTTGTCTTCTAAGTTGGTGAACAAGGATTTGGACAGAAAGCTCAGATCTGTCCACATCACCTGATGTTAAAGTAGCCCACAGAAAAATGCAGTAAGAGGAAATGTCTTGTAGATTGTCACTGGGGTTTCTAGTCAGTCATCTGGGCCTAGTCCACAAGAATCTCTCTGTAGTTGATATGTTCAGGAGACTTCCAGCACTGCAATGTGTTCACAAGAAATATTTGTCAGCCTTAGATGTAGTCCATTACCTGATTTGGGCTTTATTCATGAGCCAATCAACTCCTGGGCCTGGTGTACCAGGGGCCTGTTCCAGCCTTACACTGCCAAGGGAGCTGGTCTTGATTGAGGACCTCCATGCAAAACTACCTATGTCTGTCTGAAGTTCTGTGACAGTGCCCTCCAAAACTGCTTGGGCTGTTCTCACTAACTTTTGTGTCATCCTGTGCTCCAACAAGGCCTACAGCCTGCCAAATGGTCCTGACACAAAACTTAGCAAGATGCATATAGACAAGGCCAAGGGTCTTCTCAGGCTTTGAGGCCTTCCTGCTCTTCCCTCCCAAGCCTTACACACACAAATTGCTTGCAGGAGATCACCCCTTATCAAGGCAGAAAAGTCTATGGCAAGGTGACTGTTGCCTCTGGAAATGTGAGTCACTTTTCCTATTGTGAACAAATCAGCTTTTCCAAAATTCGACCTCTGAAGGTTCCTGAGCTAGTTATCACTAACCAGCTTGAACACCATGGTCACTGGGAGTGGTCACTGAAGCACCTCAAGTCCCATTTTCTGTAGTTAAATGCTAGGAAGTGTCCTCAAGCTGTCTAGCCTGATGTTTCCATTGTAAACATAGGTGATACTGAGCCCCACCTAAAATACTTGCCTAACATCTGAGTTAGAACTGGAACCCACATCCTGACCTGACTTGACATATGTATAGCCTCTACCTCCCAAGTCCTCTTTTGGCAAGTATTTTTTTAAACATAGGGTATTAAGATTCTTGAGTAACTCAACTCCCATTAGAGATGAATAATGCATACTTCAGTGGCCACTTTTAAGGGGCATTGATTGAGAATAGTGGTGTCGATAGACAGCTGTCTAGACAACTAATCCAGGAAGTGATTTTCTTTTAAGAAGATAAGACACCAGTATAGCAATTGGGTTTCAGCAGTCCAATGTAGCTTCCTTAGGAGCTCAATTTGTAGCTGCCTCTGTATAAGCCTATGCTAGCATCCCTGTGCAAGGGCCACACCCCTGCCTCTTCACCTTCCAGAACCTGCACATACCATATCAGTAACAGGACATCCTAGCCTCATGAACCACACCTCTGTAGGATGCATAATAGTTAAGCAGGCTGTCACCCATAAAGTGACAATAGATCCCTGCTTCCTGTGGGAAATCTTCCAGCAGCATCTCCTATGGGCTTCCCAGTCTCCCTCCCCTACTATAGCTTAGACAAAGATGTGCTTCATGAGTCTCAGGGCTTTCTAATCACTACACTTCCTATCTGTGTGGAGCTAAGGGAGTAGAACCTGTGGCAAAGGAGAGAAAATGCTGCTTTGGAGTTCAAGTGAGACTAAGCTAAGGGGTGAGTTGATGGCCATTGTCTGATCACACTGCACTGTGGCATATAGATAGCCTCTATTTCTGAATCAGGTGAGACATCAAGTTCACATGCTGTAGTTGCCTCCAGGTGAGCTAGACAAAGGTAGGCTTCTAGCATGTCTTTCTAGCACTTATTGGGAAAAGCTCTATGGTGGCAGTGTGGTCTTAGAGTCCTAGAACAGGAGACACTGGTGGCCAGGTTTCCAGATGAGAGACCAGACCTAAGCTACTCAACTACATGGGCTCCCACAATCCACACCTAAGCTGCTCTGGGGATGGCATGAGCCACTAAGCAGAGCAGGCACCAGTTCTAGCTGTAGAGCTGAAGGGGAAAAAACTGTGCAAATGTAGCCCTTCACAAGCTCTTTTGCTGTTAGAACTCAAGCTGCCAGAAGCCAAGAGGTCTTGGGTTTGGGATAAGGGCTCCATGAGTAAGGGGTTGCTGTTTGAGAGGGCACTGCTTACCTTTGGATAAATTACTGTTGTGAAACTTGTCAGAAACTTTTCTTCCTTGTTAATAGGATTCCCTTCATAAAAATGTTGGTAAGGCATGCTAGGGTCTCCTTGCCCTGGAAATGAATGCCAGATGGATGTGTCATGTTACATCCTCATTTATGTGTGCCAGAATCCAAATCTAGGCCTCAAGACCATGACAGCCCTTATTGACATACCTTACAGCTCTTGGCTGAATGTAGGCTTCTGATGTAGGCCTGTTTCAATGCAAATGAGTTTGGAGGAGACATTTGGCCTTAACCTTCAAGCATGTTATCCAAACTGGGGTCTGCCAACAGCAGTAGTGTTTGTACCTCAATCACTCAACTTCTTGCAACTCTCCTATGAAAGGTGTGACTCCTACAGGCTCTGAAGTTGTGAGGTATATGATAATAGCTGGCATTGAGTGAAGACCTGATTTGGGAGGACTTAATTTTCTCACAGTGGTTGAACTTCCAACTTCCATAACCTCTTCATGGGGTCTCCAGCTTATCCCTTCTGGAATCCTCTTACAGGTCTGTCAGCCCCATGGAAATCCTGCTTTCTGGTCACTCTGTCCCACTTAGTGTCAACTCCCAATGGGTGACCAGCTGTTCTTGACACAACAAAGTTTGCCCTAGACTCACTCTAAGCCTCTCATGGCCTCAGAAGTTACATCCATTAGCTGGTCTTTCAGGTGTTGCCTGCTTCAATGTTTAATTTCATAGAACATTTACAAAACCCTAGGGATGCAGTTCTCTGGTCCACATTTGTGTCTCCATCTGAGATGACATAATGACCAGGACAGGAAAGGGCTGGTGTCAAATCCCACATCAAAATTTCTCTGAGCCTTTCATCTAGGAGACCTTTAAGATACAGTAGAGAAATTTTGATATTGTTCAATATGTTGGAGTCTACAAATGTTTGTCAAACCTACTTGTTGTATTGTAAGATTGGAGACTTGTGGTGGAGCATGTCCCTTGCTAGAAGTGTACACATGAAACATCAGGGGTGAAGTGGCCTTGGAAAGGGAAAACAAAGCAGGCATTATGAATACAGAGATATCTTGACCTTGCTGTCTGAGCAGGGTCTCAAGTGAGGGTGTAGGTGGCCCATTAGCTGTGCTATCCCCCATTGGACCTTTGAAATCATTGTCAAGTTTTACAGATTAATTTGTGGAATTGCTTAACAATTGAATTAGTCAAAAGGAGGTAATTGGATCTGATGGTGGAGTTGAGCAGTGGAGCACTTGGCTTATACTCTGAGGGCTTGGCCCATCTCCAGAATTGCAAATGCTTATGCTAAAATTTATTATGGGCCCTAGGGAGAGGGTTTACTGGGTCAAAGTGGCTGCATTTTGCACGAGTCTCCTGTCTCTTGCAACAACTTAGACACAATGGCTGCATTTTGCACAATGAGTTGTGACTTCTGTTTACTACTGTTAGATGAAGACTCAAGACTGGGTGCTCATCTTGAATCTACCATATGACCTTGAACAATGTTTATTATCCATTCTGCAAACAGAGTGGGTCCTTTGAGAGTTGTGTGCATATTAGAATCTAAGGAGGGTCAGAAGGGCTGAAGATGAGTTTTGACCCCATTACTGGTGCCTGCCTGATTGCACTCAAAGCATCTGCTCTTACCTGACAGGTTTGGGAAGAACAAGACAAAGGTGCAACATATGCCTTAAATTGATCCCCAAGGGTCTTCTAATAGTCATACCTGTCTATGTCCCAACTCGCTACTTTTGCTGAAAGACATGCCTCCGATGCCATTTAACTTCCGGAGTAGTGTTTTTAATCAGTAGTGTGATCCTTATATTCAGCTAGGGGCCACTTTGTACTAAAATATGCAATATCCAGTCATGTGACTATGAGCCATGACTTTTCATTCCCAGGCAGGGTCACTGGGTTCATATCTGGTGTTGACAGGGCATCTGGTTTGGCAGTGGGTACCCTAGTGATGTTGGAGTCTTGATGCATTTATTGGCCTGTGGCTTTCTAGAATTACATAATGTGTACACAATGTGGTGAGTATCCTGAAGTCTCGCCTCATCTGAGGGATCCCATGGTTGCCAACTACAATCCTGGTACACAGAGTGAAATAGAGTTCGGGCTAAATACAAGTGCACAGCTTTCACCTGAGGGCACACGGGTGATCTTCTGATGTGATAATGACTTCCTGCAGGCCTGTGGCTGGGGGACCCCTAGGTGCTGACACAATCTGGGTTAAAAGTGACTCCTAGAAGCAAGGAGAATCTATTATATTCATTATAAAAGCACTTGGTTGCACAGGATGTGTCTGATGGGAAACAATGAAGCTCACAAAATCCCCCAGTGAGCTAAGGGGAAGGGGCTCCAGCTTGGGTTTAAAAGTCATACTCCTTTATTACATGTGCAGTTTTCTTTGACTCATGCACATTGAATCCTTGTACACAAAACACAGTGAAGCGTTGGTGATGGATGGGTTAGAGAAACAATGACAGCATGGCCTGCTGCATTCTGGGAGCAGGTGGATGGTAGAGGGTTTAATATGTGGCAAGCTCCTTATCTAGCTCTTCCCCACATCAGACCACAACCATGTCAGACGTAATGACTTGGGGTGTGGCTCACTGAGAGAGAACTTGCCTAGCATGTGCAAGGCCCTGGGTGCTTTTCTATCCCCAGAACGTTCACATGACCCACCCTTGCGTCCTCATTTGCACACTTGACCATGTAGTGCACACAACTGTCTTAAACTGATAACCGAGTCACCTCTAATCCAGTGTTTGATGGTTTCACTGGTGCCCTGACATTCAGTTCTTGGCCTGAAGAAGAAACATGGTTGTGATAGGAGCTACAAAGCAAGCTCATTGGTGCAGCAGGAATGGTTAAATGTGAAAGCAGTGGCTTACCAGGATGGGGAGAGGGAATGGGCGGCACACAAGGGCCTCTTGATCTTCAAACATCAGATGCGTGCACCATTGCCTGTCTTTACGTGTTACTGGGAAATTGAACCCAGGCCAGAAGGTTTTTAAAGCAAGTGCTTTTAACCCTTGAAAAATCTCCCAAGCCCTTGAAGCCTATTTTCAAAATATAGCCTGAAGGTCTTACTTGTTCTCAGCCCTTCTTACCTGACTCCCTAAGGATTCTCTTTGGAGAAAGGCCTTGTTGCATTGAAATCCCAGTCTGCTGGCTCTCACTTCCAGGAACCCTTCACCCATGGTGGTTGCTAGGTGTAGGGAGTGGTACTAAGCTTCCCTAGAGAGTACCTTGTGCTCATCCACCTCCAGTGTGAGCTGTTCTCTTAGCTCAGTTCTGAAATGGACAGGATGGCTCACTGTGCATACAATCAGTAGCTGCTGTTGTAGTCCCAAGCTAATTGAAGGAAGATGCCATTCAGTGCGTGGCTAAGCAGGGAGCTGTGGCCTGACACCTTTCACTAGTGTTTCATCTTCTGTTGCTTTGGCTCACAGCACCTGAGAAAGACACCAGTAAATAGAGCAGAGGAAAAGACTCTAAATTTAGGAGCCCCTCATCTAATACCATGAAATTTCATGCTGGCTTCTGATCCTAAACACTTAAAGTTAGGAACTGAGGGCCTGGATAATCACCAACCTACCCAGTACCACACACAAGTTAGGAGATGAAGGTATAGCTAATGGAAAGCCTACCCATCACAGATGCAATTACCTATAAATTGCATCATTCATACACATACACTTACACAGACACTGACACACACACACACACACACACACACACACAAAAGAGGTCCTCCAGAAATGTGAACTGCCCCCATGAAAGAAAACAGAAAGCTCCCATATGAGGAGGAGTCCTGAACAAGAAAACACCCTTCGTGTGACTGATTCAGGTGTTCTCTGGGAATTTACTGACTGGAGCTGAGGTGATCAATTCCCATGCCTGGTGTCCAGGAACTGTGTCAGGTTTCTAGGGGAGAGACATTACTGGCATTTCTAGGAAATATTTCTGGCCTCCAACAAGGTGGTGGTTGCAAGAACTCTTTTAGCAGAAAAGGAGATAAAAGCCCATATTCCCCCTTACAGGTTCAAGTACACTGCTTGCTTCTAGCCACTTTTAATTTGCACTACGGGCCTGCTAACCCTAAGCTGCTTCACTTAGGCTACTTGACCAAAAATGATTACAATTATGTGGTTTGTTTTCTCATGTTGGGACTGGCTCCTGCAGCTTCTCACATCTTTAGGAGATCCTCTTGCAAATGGAAGAACTACTTGAAAGACAAGCTTAGCATGAGGTCAGTATTTCCACCCTTTCTCCATTATCTGCAGGGAACATACTGAGACCTAAGCAAGAGTCTGCTGGATGAGCTCTTGGGATAGGCTGCATTCTGGTTATTCTGATAATGTCTCCACTGAGACATATAATAGCCTTGGGTAGGGTTGTGGTATACCATGGATTACACAAATGGAAAATCAGCTCAGATACTGAAGTCTCATGCACAGTCATGTATGACAAGTTTGTGTCTTGAATCTCAGGATTCCCCCACTTATATGCACACATCTAAAACAGCATCTTTCTCCTGGAGACATCATTAATTTGGCTGTTTGTAGTGGTCAATTGTTCCAGCAAGCTCTCTGCTGAGTTGAGAGTTTCCAAGTGTCTTTTAATAATTGCATATAAAGCCAAATAGTGTTGATGCTTTGTAATAGCAAAACATAGAAGTTGAGCCGGGCATGGTAGAGCACGCCTTTAATCCCAGCACTTGGGAGGCAGAGGTAGAAGGATCACCATGAGTTCAAGGCCACCCTGAGACTTCATAGTGAATTCCAGGTCAGTCTGGGCTTGAGTGAGACCCTACCTTGAAAAAAAAAAAAAAGAAGTTAGGAAATGGAGAGTTAGGAATGAGTCACTACTTCAAAACAATTTGTTTTTTGCATTCATGAATTAGAAGCACTTACTTTGCCACTCTTGAAGTCATTAAAGTCAAGTGATTTTATGGGGAGGACAAAACACGAGATACAAAAAGCTGACCCAAGTGTAGTTCACAAAGGGGACCTAGTGTAGCTCACAAAGGGGACCTAGTGTAGCTCACAAAGGGGACTTAGAGTAAGCATCCACAAAAGAGCTGCACACCTAGCTTCTTGGCTTCCCTGGTGTCCTGAGAAAAGCCTGATCTGTTGAATAGTCTGGAATTCAAAGTGTTTCAGAGCAGCCCAGCCATGCTCCCATGAAGAGCTGAGACCCACAGAACTCATCCGTTGTGGTAATACTTGGAGGATCATTCTTGGTCCAACCACTGTTCATCTGAAATTGGGGAAGGGTATCTATGGAGCTGTTACACAATAAGAGATGGGGTACCACGACTCCCCTCACAGAGCTTGCTTTCCACTGGTTTGTTTCAGTCTAACAAGTCATAAAAATATTAGAAACAATTCCCATGTGCCCAATTCACTTAGTTCATCAGTAGTTTTCTGTGTATATTATATGCAAGAAGCTGTCTTTATCAGGGCAATGTTCTGTCTTCTCCTAGAAATTTAAAATTAATGTTCCCCTCACAGAGGCTTTAGAAATAAGCAGACAAAAATAAAGTGAAACAGACACATGAAGAAGTTAAGCTACTACCTAAGCAAGTAGTAGTTAAGGTAACATGAGTCCACTTCTAGGACATCCTGGGAATTGCCAGTAAATTTATTTGTTGCTTGGCAACAAGTACCCCACCCAGGAAGCTCAGCTGAGTGAAGGGTGTTGGAGCTGGACCAATCCCATGCAGTCTTGCAGATGGTAAGCCTAAACTGTTGCCTCCTGTCAAGGGTGGGGCTTCTGCAGAAGTGGAAGTGGAGATGGGGGCAGGGAGCATGCTGTGCTCCATCACTCAGGGCAGTTCTGGGTAAGACCAGTCCTCACACAGGCTACTTGTCCATGTAGTTCTACAGTTTTAATCCCACTATACTGGCCAAGGCCAGACCATGGTCATATATTTAAGTAATGAGACATGACAGGGCCTCCTATGGTGGCTAGAACACCCCTACCAGGATGTAAGGAGGTTTCCAGAAGTGAGGGTGCTAATCCCTTGAAATGCTTGCATTTGTGAAATGCAAAGGAAGCAAGGGATGTTCAGACAAGAAGCAAAGCCAACTGGGAACCTCCAAACCCAGATTAAAAAGGTGCTTCCAAAATGCTTAAAAAGCAGAGCTATACAGGCAGGCTGACAGTTCTCAGTAGACCCTAGCTGATGTTGGCTGCTCAGCAATGATGAACTGAGAAATATTTGGAGGCTGAATGCTTAAATCTCTCCAGACTCTAAAACTTGGTTGTATTTTCTAGACTATGCATGATGAGTAGGCATGAATGGTAAGACCCCTGCAGGTGTGTTACACACAGCTTTCTTCCTGTCAGTTAGAAAGATGCAGATGTTCTCATCTGAAACAAAACTCCTTACTAGTGAACTAGGAAACTCCTGCTCTACCCAAGTTCATTTACATAAGGGTCCCTGTGGACTACCCCACATTAGTACATGTAGGTGGTACTATGATTTCTTCCCAAAATTTGGCCTTTCAGGGACAAGTTAGATGGTAGTCAAGTTTGTGGCTTCTTAAATGTTGTATTTATATTAAATGTATTATCTGTGTTCAAGGTTCTCTAGAGGAACAAAAGTGATAGAATAGCTATGCATGATAAAGGGGATGTATTGGGTTATCTTCCAGGTTTTGAGCTTGACAGTGCATAAATAGATGCAGTATTGAGTGTGGAAACCAGTAGCTACTCAGTCCATGAGGCTGGATGACTCCCCAGTCCCAGTCTAGCACTGAAGGTTTTAAGGACTCCTGGAGAGCTGCTCATCCATGTTGGAAAGTTGAGGAAACATTCTTTTACTGTTCATGAAGGATAAAAGAAACAAGGAAGATGCACAGAGATGGGCAGCCAGATAAAAAGCACTCACCAGGAAATAGTAAGAGGCCCTATGTTCTCCTAGAGCTTCTTTACATACAGTGCAATGCTGGAGGACTGGGGAGGAAGGACTTCATCACTTATTTAAGCCGTAATCCTTCCTGAAAATCAAGAGCTTTCTCTTAACCCAATTCTTTTTTTTTTAATTTTTAAATTTTTATTAGCATTTTCCATGATTATAAAAAAAAAATCCCATGGTAATTCCCTCCCTGCCACCCCCACACTTTCCCCTTTGAAATTCCATTCTCCATCATATTACCTCCCCATTACAATCATTGTATTTACATATATACAATATCAACCTATTAGGTATCCTCCTCCCTTCCTTTCTCTTCCCTTTATGTCTCCTTTTTAACTTACTTTAACCCAATTCTTAATCTGACTAAACTGACAACAGAATTTAACTGGCACAATAACTTTCCCATCCTGAGATACTAGAAAAAGACAGTTGAATTCTCTATTCTAAAGATTTTCCAGTTCAAACTAAGTCACCAATTGCTTAAGCCTCCCTTGCATCTCTAACCACAAACACCTTCAGCTTCCTTCAATTTATTTGATGTGTCTGTCTCCACAGTATGCTGGTTTTTGGCTTTGTCTAGTCTTGATGTGATAGCCTCTGGGATGTCCTCCTTTTCTTTAATGATTTTCATCAGGTTATCCTTTCAGGCCTTGATCTCTTTAGCATGGGCAGACTGTTCAGTCTTGTGTATTCTGTAAACTTTCTATTTCTTGCTGGTAATCTAGTGAGTTTCTCTACTTGTGTCTTGAATCCAGCAAATTCTGCTGAATCTGTTCCACTCCCTTTGCTAAAGCACACTTCAGCTCCTCCACTGCCTGCTGGTGGGATGCAATGGCAGTCTCCAGTTTAGACTTCCTCAGAGCTATTACATCTGAATTCTCCTGGTTGGCATGGTTAAGCTTGCTTCTCAAGGACTCTTTGGACAGCTTATGGATGGCTGTGTGCAGACTTGATCTCCTTCAGAAATATTTCTTCCTGAGTTCTAAAGCTTTCCTTCAGAGATGTTACTGATCTCAGATAGTCAATACAGCTGAGAGAAAGGCAAAGTGGGGTGTCTCCAGTCACTGACTCCATACTAATGAGTATAGGTGTATGCTGATGGCCTATACAGACTTTTAATTATGAATGCTTCTAAGTAAATACAATTTTTAATGTCAACAAAACAGCTGCAGTTTTGCAATTAGAGTGATACTTAGTTGATAGAACAACAATTATTTTATATAAGCTGCATCAGACAAATGAAGATGAAAAAACGTACTGTCTCCATATGTAACTAATCTGTGCTGTGCACAAACAAGAACCTGCTTTAAAATTCCATGCCAATTTACATCCCAATACTATGCCTGGCAAAGTCATTGGCTACTGGAAACACCACCAGGACAGGGCTGTCTAAAGACACATTCAGTAGTGGGTCAATTATACCAAAAAAGGGGGACTGTACAGTCTACAAACAAATATTACATAGCCTTACATTTCAATTTTCTCTGAAAGGGATCGGTTGTGTATGGGGCAGAGGGGGTCCTCATTCATCATCATCTTTATCCTACTCCTCTTCCTCATCTTTCCCTCTTCCTTCTTTTTCTTGCTATTTTCAGTCTTGAAAAGTCTTTTTTTTTTTTCTTTTGCTGCACTGTGTTTTCCTTTAGCTCTGAAGGCAGAAATATCCTTTTTATACTTTCTCTTCAGCTTGGCAGCTTTGTTTTCATTAGGCTTCTAGTTATCTGCACCAGTATTGTTCCACATCTCTCACAGTTTCTTTGCAACATCACCAATGGGTAGGCTGTGCTAACTTTTGATTTGGGAGCACTACTCAGAACAGAACAAGAAGGCTGAAGGTGGCCTCTTGGGTACATTGGGACCCTTGAACTTCTTGTTTCCCCTTTAGGAGGGATATAGGTTTTCATTTCTCTCTTATATGGAGCCTTGTCCACCTTCGCTATATTCAACTTTTCCTGCTTATTTAGCAGACATAATGTCCCACCTCTCTAAGAACTTCTTAGAGATCGCTGAGAAGTTGACAGAATCATCTGGAGGCTTCTTTTTGTGTTCCTGCCAGCAGGTTTGCACAAAGAATGAATATGATGACATTTTGTCTCTCAAGTTCTTAGGTCCTCCTTTGCCCATTTTTTTTTTTCCTCAGGGAGGCACAAAAGCCACCCAGTGCCCATCCAGCTCTCACTTTCCCAGGCACTGTCTCTGTGAAGTGCAGTGTACGGCAGTGGTGTGGGCAGCACAAGTCACATGCAGCCTCCTCTTCTCCACTCTGTAAGTTACTCTGACTCTTAGTAACTTCCTGTGCTTGTTTTTTTTTTTTCCCTCAGATTATGATTGAACACCCCAGAGGTGGAGACCCCTGACCTTTGTGAGAGATGTTCTTGGTTATTCCTACATGCACAGAATCAGGGAGCCTTAAGTTCTACAAGTTGATTTTCTAGCTTCCCAATGCCCAGGAAACTGAGCATTATTCCAAACAATGAACTCACCCTGGGCTTCTCGGTTGGGACCAACTCATTTACGTTAAATGGAGCAGTTGAAAGAGCAGGCACTATTTCTGCCACCTTAGGACACATTACCATTTGGGGATATGACGAGCCTCTGGACCTTGTCCATATCTAAAAGGGATGTGCAAGTGTTGTATGAGTTCTCTGAGAGGTGAATGCTAAGCCAATACTTATACTGGTCAGGAGATGGGAGTGAGGGTCTTAATGCAAGTTAGGAGGCTCAATGTAAGTGTGTCACACTGAAAGACAATTTAAAGTATCCAATGCTTACTCTGAAGAGGATGCCTAAGTAGGTGCATGCCAACTTCAATGCCAGTGTGACTATGGTACATAATTATCCCCCATCTTGATTTTTCATATGGAAAAGAGGCAGCTGCCCTTTGAGTTGAACTTGAGCCTCATGGGAAGTCTTCAGTATGGTCCCATGTAGGCACAGAGAACACTCATTGGTTGGAATACTACAGTGATTGCTACCATGGCTTCACATTCAGGGGACCTGAGATCTCCCTGTTGTACAAATTGTAGGTGGGTTTCATTTCCAAACTACCTTAAATGAGGTGAGCCTGTGACGGCATGTTTTTCTGGGGGGGTCGATTATTAATGACATCTCTTCTTTTGAACTGGAGTAAATGACTGTCTCTGCTTGTGCTTATCTTGGGCAAGTACTCCCACTTGCCTGACCAGCAGACAATCTGACCAAAACTCATGGTGGATGAAAACAAGAGACTTTACACATTATCTAATGAGCTTGACCTTGACAAGGAAGGGAAGAGTTGTTCATGTTATAGGGAGGCCCAGGCAGCATGTAGCATTATGGGCTAGAACCCTGTGTTGACAAAGGGCACTGTACTTGATTGATTGGATGATAGTGCCTTGGCTATTTGGGAAAGAAGGTCATATAAAGAGGATGGGCATACCACATCCTCTAAACACTGCAAACAAACTCCAGACAGACTGAAAATGGACTCCAGACACATGTGCCACCTTGTGCATCTGGCTTACATGGGCACTGGGGAATAAAATCTGGGTCCTGCTGGCCTGGGTACCCCCATAACACCAGATATACAAAGTATGTCTAAAGTTAATTTACTGTGCTGGCAAAAGCCTTCTTGCACTCATACTTTCTCTCATTCTCTAGAAGATATATTTATTTTTTTAAATAGTAAAAAGAAATGGAAACTGGGGAAAAAAGATGAAGATGCCAATACTAGCCTTGCTACTTACAGCATTCTTTTCATCTTCTCAATGTTTTAACTTTGTTTCTCCACTGCCTCAAGCTGCTATGTAAGTATCTCGATTTCCAATTTACCTTTGGAACTGGCTTTCCAAAGTGCCTCAAGACCCAAGAGCTTTCCTTTAGCAGCCTTGAGAGGTGATGTAAAATTACCAATGACCTTGTTTGGTTCACTACACTTGGCTTGCAGAACCTCTCGCTGCTTTGCCTTCATTTTGGTCTCCTGTAGTTTGTTTAAGGCGTCTTCTCTCTCCACTAGATACTGGTTTTGTGCGTTGTTGATGCCCCCAGGCTGTACTCCTTTTCTTCAATGGTTTTCATCAGGTTATCCTTTAAGGCTTCAATCTCTTTAGCATGGGCAGACCATTCAGAGTGATCCTCCTACCTCAGCCTCCTGAATGCTGAGATTAAAGGCATGCACTACTATGGCCAGCCATATATCCTTTTACTTCTAGCTAAAGAGGTGTGTGTGTGTGTGTGTGTGTGTGTGTGTGTGTGTGTGTGTGTACATGGTATAGATGCTAATACTAGTTTTACTATTAGCCAGTTGACCTTGGGAAAACTATTTAGTATCTCTGTGCTCAGTGTCCTTGTTATGTAAGTCTGTTGAAGAGGAACAATAGAATACCCACTTCCTAGAATTGGTATAAGGATGGATACTATGTGCAGTCACTTACAATAATGTGTGGCATGACTGAAGCATTCCACAAGTGCTTCAATACATAAATAAACTAAAACAGGAGTGATGCTGTAGCTCCAAGAGCCAAACACAAGAAGCTGGGGATAGTAAAAAGTTACTCTGTTCCCAACACACCTGTCATGACTAACAACTGAGATTTCAAGTTCCAGGATGACAGAAAGAAGAGAGACATAGAATGACCTCAGTCATCAAGAAAAAATCTAACTGGCATCAAAATCCTGACCTTTCATTAAAAAACCTGGTATTTCTATATCATGACCCCAGCTGGCATAGGAGAAGGCAGGAACTATCATGAAATACTTGCAAAACCTAGTAACTAAGAATATTAGAACAAGCAAGAGGACAATTGACTGCTTGTGGAAATTTGAGGAAACTGATTCAAAGTATTAATACAAAGAACTTCAAATACATTTGTGGATATCTGTGCAGTTTATATACTTGGTTTGGGTTTAGTCTTTACTTTTGACAAAGGATCTGGTGTGAAACACCTGGGACTTCCCATCATCCTATGATAATATTTGCCTTAGCAGTATCAAGTCCAAACTCACATTGAAGCACTGGGTCAAGGGCTCAGGCCAATGGCAGGTATGTCACCCAAGATGTCCACTATTCACACATGTGGGTCTGCTTCATTAAATAGTAAAAACCATTACCCTAGTGTCTAACTCCCTCTGGAGTTTGAGAGCTTTGGTCTTTGCAAAGAGTAGGCTCTGCTCAGCATATTAATATTTAAGCAAATCATGTTCAAGCACGCTCATTTGGTCTGCCTCTTAGTAAAAAAAGATGAAAGGAACACAACAGAGTAAATAACATGCCAGTCCAAAGAGAGAGAGAGACATACAGTCCCAGACACCAGTACTTTCTTTCAAAGCACGAATGGAAATAGTAGCAACAAAAGAAGATGGAACAGGGAGGAGGAGGAGGGGAAGAAGATGGACACCATGAACACAGGAGTGAAAGTGGGCAGAGGACATGTCTAAGAAAATAACAGGAAACATTCGATGAAGTTCCAGTTGCATACAGCAAGAATGTTATCTTGACAAGGGAAGTTTACCAGCACATCCTAGAACAGTTAATATTCCTACACTATTGGCTTCCCTCCAACACACAGTGGTAACTTGACATTAATGTATTTGGAACTGACTCAGCAACTTCAGAAGGTTGATTGATTGACCCTCAGTACATCATCACTAACTCTACCACATGGGAAAACAATGACTCAAATCTTATGCATTCATTAAAAACCTCAGTAGACCTTTGCACCTGGTGGATAATTCAAAATGAACAAGTGTGGAAAATGAACCTTAGTAAAGAGAATCCTGCTGGGCAAGGTGACTCAAGCCTGTTATCCCAGCATGCAAGAGGCTGAGGCAAGAGAATTGCCCCAAATTAGAGGTCAGCATGGGCTACAGAATGAGGACCTGTGTCAGAATATGAGTAAATAATAAACAAATAAAGGAACCTGGAAACTAGACCTGGGGAACCCACAGCAGCAGCTTCTGCTAGAAGCAGGGGAGACACTCCTCATGAGGGTCACTCAAGCAGAACAGGAGGGAAGCCCCTAAAACTGTGCTTTCCTGCCAACAGATATTTCTGAAGACTGTGGGGAGAGAAGGCAGAATTCAGAAAAACAAAGAGCAATGATGACTCTAACAAAGTAGCTTTCTATATGGCTAATTTGTAAAATCTTAAATTGTGATTAAACCTCCCCCAGACTTTTACTCAGCCTCTTCCCCTGACCTCAAGTGATTCAAGTATTTTAACTTGCCCTTTCCCCCAAATACCAAAGGCTATAATTCATATGAATGAGATGATATGAGAATTCTAATGAGACCTTGGAGTGTTTGTATATGGATGAGAACAACCCAAAAGTCAACTAAGAGATGTGACAAGATGAGATGAGTGTAAGTGTTCATTAAATGATAAACCATTAAATTATGGACCTTGGGCTGGGGAGATGGCTTAGTGGTTACGTACTTGCCTGTGAAGCCTAAGGACCCCGGTTCGAGGCTCGGTTCCCCAGGTCCCACGTTAGCCAGATACACAAGGGGGCGCACGTGTCTGGAGTTCGTTTGCAGAGGCTGGAAGCCCTGGCGCGCCCATTCTCTCTCTCTCCCTCTATCTGTCTTTCTCTCTGTGTCTGTCGCTCTCAAATCAATAAATAAAAAATGAACAAAAAATATTTAAAAAAAAATTATGGACCTTATCAAACTAGAACTCATAAAATGTACCCTTTACTCTTTATTGACTGTAAAGATGTATTTGCCGCCGGGCGTGGTGGCGCATGCCTTTAATCCCAGCACTCGGGAGGCAGAGGTGGGAGGATCGCTGTGAGTTCGAGGCCAGCCTGAGACTACATAGTGAGTTCCAGGTCAGCCTGGGCTAGAGTGAGACCCTACCTTGAAAAACCAAAAAATAAAAAAAAAAGATGTATTTGCCATCTAGCTAGTCTCCACCCTCTGCAGCGCAGCCTAAGAAGTCAGAGGAGCCCAGGGTCTCCCACCCCACCACTCTACCCCTGCAGCTTCCTCTTAGCAGCTGGTGTTCAAGGAGCAGGAAGAACTAGAGATCCTGTTTGATGAGGAGATGGAACAGATGACAGGTGGAAGAACTATTTACTGCTTGGTCTGATGAGGACTCCAACTGTGAGATGGATGACTGGGATGTTGAGACCATCCTCATTGTCACTCAGACACCACCTTACAGGTGCCAACAGCCTGAGAGAGACCACACAGGCAGCCACCCATTCCACCCTAAGATGAGTGCTGAGCTGGCCAAGGTCATTATGAGCAGGTCTTCTCTGGGCAGGATCTGTGGACAGAGAAGTTTGAACCTGAGTATTTGCAGATCAAGCAAGAAGTGGAGAACTTCAAGGAAGTTAACATGATCAATCAGGAACAGTCCAACACCTTGACCCCTGAGCCTCCTGTGGACCCCAAACAGGAGGTTCCTCCTGGGCCCGCAGGTTCCAGCAATTCCCACTAATGCCCTAGCCAGCAAGGTGTTTGTAGTTCCTGAGTCCTGTACCTGCTCTCTACCAACCCAGAACTGCCAAACGACCACAAAGCCAGGACCTCCATGCATACTCTGGAACCCCAGCTCAAAGACTCAAGCCAGACACCATGTTTTTACCCCATGGTGAAAGAAGGGGTGACCCTAGGTGCCAAGACACCTCAAAAGAGGAAGAAAGAGTAGCTCAAAAATCCCACACGTGGAGAGCCATGTGGGCTGGATGATCAGTTCCAAGAGCACTGGCCCAGGACTGCTTCCATTAGCTCTAGCCCCTCATTAGTCATTAACTCAGTCATCCACTATGGCTGTACCCTTCAGTCACTGCCTAATTTCCAGCATCCTTCCCATGAAGTGCTCAAAGAAAATGGTTTCACACAGCATGTCTACCACAAGTATTGGAGGCACTGCCTTATGAGCAGAAGCGCTTGGCCATTGGCCAGTCTCAGGAGATGAGCACCCTCTTCTGCTTCTGGACCTTCTTCTACCAAGATCACTTCAACAAAAGATGTGTGAGAAATTCAACAGCTGGCTCTGCAGGATGCCAAAGACAGCTAGAGATGTGATTTGGAGTGCCTATTCCGATACTTAGTTATGGCCTGGAAAAGAAGTTCTCGATGGACATATTCAAGGATTTACAGGAGGAAACCCTGAAGGATGATAAGGCTGGTCAACTCTATGGATTGGAAAAGTTCTGTACCTTGAAATATTCCAAAGCCAAAAATTTGGACTTTGGCCCCAAACTGCAACAATACCTTGGAAAATCCTGGTGTCTGCAAGAATTCCAGCTAGATTGTCCCCACACTCATGGGCAAAGAAGGCAACCACAGGAGACACCCAGTGGTAGCAGGAGGCAGAGGTGAGGGCAGGAAGCTGTGCCCATTCCTGTCTTCCAGTAGGCCTGCCACGAGGATCAGCCATTCTCCAATGCCACCTACTGGCCAGCCCATCTGGGAAGATGCCAAATAGACAAGCAAGCACTCAACACAGTGACTTTTGGAAAATGAAACCTTTGAAGCCCATGGGATTTGGGGAGAAGGGGTGGGGTGGGCAAGGTTCCATAGGGATGCCCAGACCCAGGACAGCAAAGGACTGGCCTGGTTTACTATGACAAGTCTTTGCACTGAGTAGCAGTGTGAACTCCATTTGGGCTGCTGGATGTTCCCCCTGGGCATGAGGCTGCTGCACCCTCTTCCCCCTTCATGGTTGCATCCTAGATTCTAAGCTGGGAGGGGAAGGGGGATATTTTGGATACACACAAGTTTTAAATTATTGTTAATTTGTCTAGATTACCCAAATCATTCCTCAGCCCTGTCCCCAGAGCTGCCTCCTGCTCCCAAGCTAACTATGTAGCCCTCTGAAGGCTCTGGGGCCCAGGCCCAGCATGGTCCCATGAAAAGCTGTAGCAGCATTTCTGGGCCTCAGAAGCACCAGCTCCTTGATCACCTGGGGTTTCCCTTACCATGCCCCTGCTGCGCTGCCATGCCTTCTTGGAGAAGGAAACCTAAGGGTCTCACAGTGGGAGTCCGGGGAAGTCGCAGCCTCTCTCATTCCTCTCCCCACCCCTAAATCCCACCCAGAGAGACTATCAGAAAATGATTTATTTTCTCTGACCTTTCCATCCTTGGGGAAATGAATAAAATATGACTGTAAAAAACCCACAATCAAAAAATCATAATCTCTCCCTCCTACCTCATTTATAGAACGTGACGTCATTCTCCTTCATTGGGATTTCTTTATTCTGTTCTTGGAAATTTTTTTTTTTTAATATCAAGGATGGGTCTCACTCCAGCTCATGCTGACCTGTAATTCACTCTGTAGTCTCAGGATGGCCTTGAAGTCATGGCAATCCTTCTACCTCTGCCTCCTGAATGCTGCAATTAAAGGTGTGTGTCACCATGCCCAGCTGGAAATTTTTTTTTTTAAATTTATTTATTTGAGAGTGACAGACACAGAGAGAAAGACAGATAGAGGGAGAGAGAGAGAATGGGTGCGCCAGGGCTTTCAGCCTCTGCAAACGAACTCCAGACGCGTGCGCCCCCTTGTGCATCTGGCTAACGTGGGACCTGGGGAACCGAGCCTCGAACCAGAGTTCTTAGCTTCACAGGCAAGTGCTTAACCGCTAAGCCATCTCTCCAGCCCTGGAAATAATTTTTTTAAAAAAGATTCCTTATTGTGTACCTGGAGCCTGATATAACCCCAAATGCCTTTTATCCTTCGCAGAGTCAACTTAGCCTCCACCTGCTCTGGAAGTGCCCAGGCTCGGGCTGGCTGGAATCTTACCTGGACTGAGTTGCATGTACATGCCCTCTACCTAGAGGCCTGAGACTTGGGGTGGAACGTGGAAGCTGCACCCAGGATGGCCCTGCTGTGGCATTGCATCATGTTGGGCTGACGTGTCTACATGCTGCCATCACTGTTGTCCTCATGCTGCTTGCTGTGGCCTCATGCCAGGCCATCCTATTGGGCCATGCTTTGTCCTACTTTTGGAACCCCAAGGCCAAGTTTGCCTCATACTTTTAGAGTACAGAGTTGGCATAGGTGTGAAACTCATGTATCATCAGCTGGAGCATCTCCCCAGCCCAGAGGTGCAGGTGAGCCCCAGTGAACCTTGGTTTGGATCTTTTCTGTATTGACTGAAAACCCTGAATCCTCAAAGAAGGCCTTGTCTCACCAGATGTAGAAATATTTTTTTTTCTCCCTCAAGGGTCTGCAGGGTCTTCCCACCTTACATTCCCCTGTGCCAGCCCTCTTATTGGCCTCTCCCAGGAACTAGGGCTATGGAGGAGCTGGGGGATCCTGTTGGTCATGAAGCCCTGTGGCAGGAAGGTATATGTAGACATTATGCATACCTGACTTATCTGCTACAGCCACTGACCACCTGAGCTGGCCTGCAAACATCAGTTGAGTGGCTACTGGAACACGTGTCTAGTTCTGGTCAACTGGATGCCCCCCCAAGTGGGACCTGGGAAACTGCACAGGTTTCTGGCCTTGTTGCTCAGTTACTGAAACTTCTGTGTCCCTCATTGCCACCAGGCTCTGTTGTTGTACCAAAGACTGAGGCTTAGAGATAGCATCCCAGGCTGTGAAAGCTTGCACTCTGATTTTGAGTACCTGGTTGCTTTTATTTCACACCCTCCCACTCTGTCCTCCCTGCGTTCAGTATATGGAAAGTCTGGCTCAGTTCTTACACTGCAGTAACTTCAAATGAGGATGAGGGAGTCTGCTGACCATGGGTGGATCCAAGGATTACCAAGCTTGCTGCCTGCCATGCTGCGCCAGACCCTCCTTCACTTTTCCAGTCCTTTGCTCACATTCCCGCACTGTACCCAGCAATACAGCAGGTGAAAGGCTGCTCCGATCTGGACCCTATCTAGGCTAGGGGCTTCCTTATTGCCCTGCACCTCTGAGACCAGAGAGAGGAAACACCTTCAAGGCAGGATGAAACCTATCATTTCAACACCAGATGAGGAACTAGTGGGGTTTTTTATTTGTTTGTTTTGGGTTTTTGTTTGTTTGGTTTTTGTTCTTTCCTTTCTATACCATGTTAGGAGTTAATGTTGCAAAGCATAGTTTACATCATCACCTTTTGAAGGCTAGGGCCATCAGGGCAAGCCACTTCCCCTTCTGCCAATTTCCCACAGGAAAAGATCTGAGACAGCAACAGCCTACCCACTCCATCCTCCCTCTGCCTTTGCACGGTTGGCCCATGCACCTGGACCCTGGTGAGGGGCAGGTCCTTGGCCTCCTGAGACTGGGAGTGAAAGCACTACAAAAAGATAAGGCTGCTCAGCCCTCCTCCAACCTGGAATCCAGGCCTCACCATTGCTGAGCTGATGTTAAAGTTGTTATGTTTTTTGTTTAGTACTTTGTAGGTCCCCCAGCCTTTCTAATAGCGGATGTACAAAAGAAACTAGCTGCTCAGAGCCCTCAGAAGTGGGGATGGGAAGATAAGGGTAAGGCTGGAGGGGCAGGGATTGCCAAAGGTCAGGGTAGAGTGTTCTGATCAGCTGGTACACTCTGGATGGGAGCCCCAAGGAAACATGTGAAAGGTCCCTAGGTTCTCCCAGCCCCACCCTCTCCTTAGCCAAGGTGATGGTTGAGGCAGAAGAGAACTGGCAACCTGCTTCTTCCTGGAGAGGAAAATTTGTGACTGGTTTTGCGGAGAAGGTTCCACCTTATGCTGATCATACATTATCTTACCATGTGCTAGTATATCACATTCAACAAAACAAAAAATGTAAAACACTTGAATAAGCTTGTGTTATAACATTGAGGTTCAGGTGTTTCCTGTAAGGGTCTAGTGAAGGTTCAGCCATTTGGTCTGTCTTTTAGGAAGTAGAATTTTATGGTACCATTGCCGTTTGGGTCTGGATTACTGTTTTCCACCCTTTGATTCCCTCCCCGCCCTCCCATCCACCTTATTGTCTAGTCCATGAGGTGCTTGGTGGGTATGTAAGGCATCTTGGGCAAATTCAGGTTAGGTGTTGCAGATGAGTGAGACTATGTGTCGATTTTTTTTTCTGTGATTGGGTAAGTTCGCTGAGAATGATCTGTTCCAGGTTCAACCATTTTTCCTCAAATTTCTTTTATGTCGCTTTTTCTTACTGCTGTATAGAATTCCATTGTGTAGATATACCACATCTTTGTTATCCATTCTTCTAATGATGGACATCTGGGTTGATTCCAGCTTTTAGCTATTACGAATTGAGCTGCTACAAACATGGTTGAGCAAATCTCTCTGGCTTTTGGTTTGAAGGTTTTAGGGTACATGCCCAGCAATGGTATAACTGGGTCTGTTGGTATTTCTATAGTCAGCTTTTTCAGGAGTCTCCATATTGCTTTCCAAAGTGGTTGTATCATCTTGCATTCCCACCAACAGTGAATGAGTGTCCCTGCTTCTCCACATCCTCGCCAGCATTTATTTTCATTTGACCTTTTGATGTTGGCCATCTTTATTGGGGTAAGGTGGAATCTCATAGTTGTTTTAATTTGCATTTCTCTGATGATTAGGGATGATGAACATTTTCTTAGGTGTGTGTTTGCCATTTGTATCTCTTCCTCTGTGAATTGCCTGTTTAACTCTGTGCCCCATTTTGTGAGTGGGGTATTTGTCTTCTTATTGTTTAGACTTTTGAGTTCTTTGTAAATTCTAGAGATAAGGCCTCTATCAGTTGGATAACCTGCAAATATTTTCTCCCATTCTGTGGGTATTCTATTGGCTTTGCTTATTATATGCTTGTCTGTAAAGAAACTCTTCAGCTTCATATGATCCCAATGGTTGAGTGACTGTTTAAGAACTTGAGCCACTGGGGTTTTATTCAGGAAGTCTTTTTCCATTCCTATATCATGGAAGGTACTTCCTAAATTTTCTTCCAGTAGTTCTCGAGTTTCTGGTCTTATGTTGAGGTCTTTGATCCATTTGGATTTGAGTGTAGTGCATGGTGAAATGTGTGGGTCAAGTTTTAGTTTCCTGCATGTGGTTATCCAGTTTGTCCAGCACCATTTGTTGAAGATGCTATCTTTTTTCCAGTCTATATTGTTTGGGCCTTTGTCGAATATCAAGTAGCTATAGTTGCTTGGCCCAAAATCCGGGTCCTCAAGTCTATTCCATTGGTCTATACTCCTGTTTTTATGCCAGTACCATGCTGTTTTTATTACTATGGCTTTGTAGTATAACTTTATATTGGGTATGGTGATGCCACCAGAGGTATTTCTTTTGCTGAGGATATGTTTGGATATGCGAGGCCTTCTGCCTTTCCATATGAAATTTGAGATCATTTTTTCTATGTCTGTGAAGAACACTGTAGGGATTTTAATTGGAATTGCGTTAAATCTATATATTGCAGGCTGGAGAGATGGCTTAGCAGTTAAGCGCTTGCCTGTGAAGCCTAAGGACCCCGGTTCGAGGCTCAGTTCCCCAGGTCCCACGTTAGCCAGATGCACAAGGGGGCGCACGTGTCTGGAGTTCGTTTGCAGAGGCTGGAAGCCCTGGCACGCCCATTCTCTCTCTCTCTCTCTCTCTCTCTCTCTCTCTCTCTCTCTATCTGTCTTTCTCTCTGTGTCTGTCACTCACAAATAAATAAATTTAAAAAAAAATCTATATATTGCCTTTGGTAGGATTGTCATCTTCACAATGTTAATTCTGCCTATCCAGGAGCATGGGAGGTCTTTCCATCGTTTCAAGTCCTCCTCAATTTCTTTTTTGAGAGTTTTTATATTTTCGTTGTATAGATCTTTTACTTCCTTGGTTAACGTTATTCCAAGGTATTTTATTTTTTTTGTTGCTATTGAAAATGGGACTATGTCCTTTATTTCTTTTTCTGTGTCTTTGTCATTTGCATACAGAAATGCTTCCGATTTTTGTGCATTGATTTTGTATCCTGCTACTTTGCTATAGGAGTTAATCACCTTCAGGAGTTTTGGGATGGAGTCTCTCGGGTCTCTTACATATACAATCATGTCATCAGCGAATAGCGCTAACTTAACTTCTTCCTTTCCAAATTGTATCCCTTTTATTTCCTTCTCCTGCCTTATTGCTTGGGCTAGGACTTCCAGAACTATATTAAAAAGCAGAGGTGAGAGAGGACATCCCTGTCTTGTTCCTGATCTCAATGGGAATTCCTCCAGTCTCTCTCCATTAAGTATTATTTGGGCCTTTGGAGCTTTGTATATCGCCTTTATTATATTGAGATGTGAACCGGCCATGCCGATTCTCTCCAATGTTTTGATCATGAAGTGATGTTGTATCTTGTCGAAGGCCTTTTCTGCATCTATCAAAATGATCATGTGATTTTTATGTTTAAGCTTGTTTATGTGGTGTATTACATTGACAGATTTTCGTATGTTGAACCACCCTTGTGTTCCTGGGATAACTCCCACTTGGTCAAGGTGGATAATGCTTTTGATGTGTTGTTGGATTCGGTTTGCGAGAATTTTGTTGAGGATCTTTGCGTCTATGTTCATTAGGGAAATAGGCTGATAGTTTTCTTTTCTTGTGGCATCTCTGCCTGGTTTTGGGATTAGGGTGATACTAGCTTCATAGAAGGAGTTGGGTAGCTTTCCCTGTTCTTCAATTGTGTGGCACAGTTTTAGGAAGATTGGTTTGAGTTCTTCCATGAAGGTTTGATAAAATTCGGCTGGGAATCCATCTGGTCCTGGACTCTTCTTTTTTGGGAGGTTTTTTTATTACTTTTTCAATCTCCATGAGCGTGATGGGTTCATTGAGGTGGTTGATCTGCTCTGAGTTTAGCTTTGGTAGATGATATGCATCCAGGAATTTATCCATCTCCTCCACATTTTCCAGTTTTGTGGAGTAGAGGTTTTTGAAATAAGTCCTGATGATTCTGCCGATTTCACTGATGTCTGTTGTGATCTCTCCTTTTTCATTTTGAATTTTGTTAATTTGGAGTCTCTCTTTTTTTTTGCTTGATCAAATTGGCCAGAGGTTTGTCAATCTTGTTTATTTTTTCAAAGAACCAGCTCTTTGTTTTGTCAATTGCCTTAATTGTTTCCTTGGTTTCCAATTCATTAATTTCTGCTCTGATTTTAATTATTTCTTTTCTTCTGGAGCTCTTTGGGTTGGATTTTTCTTGTTTTTCCAATGCCTTTAGGTGGATGGTTAGGCTATTGATTTGGGATCTTTCTGTCTTTTTTATGAAGGCATTGAGTGCTATGCATTTTCCCCTGAGGACTGCCTTCATTGTGTCCCACAAGCTTTGGTATGATGTGTTCTCATTGTCATTCAATTCCAGGAATTTTGCAATTTCATTTTTTATTTTATCCACTATCCATTTATTGTTTAAGAGTGTGCTATTCAGTTTCCAGTTGCCGTTGGGGCTCTTGTTGGTTTTTTTGTTGTTGATTTCTAGGACTATAGCATTATGATCTGATATCATGCAGGGAATTATGTCGATTTTCCTAAATATGTGGAGGCTATCTTTGTGACTCAGTATATGGTCTATTTTAGAGAATGTTCCATGGGCTGAGTATCTGCTTTCCAGGCTGAAGTGATTTATTCATTATTCTAATCCTGCTTTTGTTCTTTGTAATTTGTGGTGATTATGCTTTTTCAATACAAAGACATGAAATTTGAAAAATCAAGAAAAGAAAGGGCTAGGGATATATCTCAATGTTGTAGTATATGTCCAGATGATGTATAAGGCCTTAGGTTCAAACCCTCCCCAGTGTGAGGGAAAGATGTAGGAAATCAGGCCTTGGAATTGGAAAGATGGCTCAGTGAGTAAGACACCTGCTTGCAAAGCCTGATGACCCTGGTTCAATTATTCCCCAGCACCCATTTAAAGCCAAATACACAAAGTAACACATACATCTGCAGTTTGTTTGCAGTGGCTAGAGGCCCTGGCATGCTCATTCCTTCTTTCTCTCTCTCTATGCTTACAAATAAATACACTTAAAATTGATCAGGTCTCTAAAGGACTTCAAACTTTCTAGATATATTCATATCAAAGAATACCCTTTTCAGATAACATGAAGAGTTATTATTATTATTATTATTTTTGGCCAGGCATGGTGGTGCACACCTTTAATCCCAGCACTCAGGTGACAGAGGTAGGAGAATTGTTATGAGTTCCAGGCCAGCCTGAAACTACACAATCAGTTCCAGTTTGGAAAAAAAGTTTCTAGAAATTTCTGCCTAAGAAATAATTTAAAAGGAAAAAGCCACACTAGCAGCACAGTCCAGTTTAAGATCACTTTTGAACTTCTAGTTGGTTGAGAAGTTCCACTTTCCCACTGTCAGCAGCTCCCACCATTGTTCAAAGCTGGCCCATCTTAGCCTCCAGTTTCAGTACATGCTGAAGAAACAAGGATGTCAGTGTGGTTGGTTTCTGACCCAGAAATGGGTATCTCCAAATAGCTATGGATAAGTGTCACCATGATGAGTGGGCATCATTCTAAATCTTCCATGTTCAAATATTTCCTATATTACTAAGTTATTCTTAGGAGCATGCCTAGAAACTAGATGATAAAAAACCACACTACAAAGCAATGCAGGACAGCATTAAAACAAATATTATCCAAAACTGTAACACATATCAATAATCTACAAAAAGGAGCTGTGATCATTGCTAATGTCCTGGTAAATGAGTAGCTCACATAAACAGGCTCAAAGTCCTGGACTTAAAGATCAAAGTACTAAAATGTAATCAAGATTTAATCTTTGTGATGATGGAAATTGGTACCCAGGTCACTGCTTTCCCAGAAGCCCAGCAAAGAAAACGATATTCATTTTCTGTTCTTAAGTCTACCTCCCAGGCTCCAAACAAGAGGAACACCTTTCAACCTCACCACTCAATGTAGAAACCACTATCATCTTCACAAGATCAGCACCAGACTTCACATGGCCATTCTCATCTCAATCCAGGGCTAGCTCCTGCTCTATCTCCCCACGTAGCTGGTAGCCGTGCCCCTTCAGCCTACTCCATGTCCTACTCAGCCAGTGAACTGTTCAGTGTGTTGCTGCTTCTCCTGCAGTGCCTCCTGGAGTGCAGTGATGTCCGAGATCTGGTGGGCATAATGGGAGGAGGGTGTGGTCAACTGCAAAGGAAAATCAGAGAAGTGAAAGGCTGCTGGGCTCACCGGCAGGTAGGGTTGTGGGAGAGCCGGTCCCGCCGGTCTTTTCCTGGGGCTGAGTGGAATGGTGAGTATCGACGACCCAGACCCTCTCCTAGGCACCGGAGAAAAACCACACTGCGTCGGGAGACTTGTTGAAGTAGGATCTCATTTTATTGTATCAAGCAGGCACTTATATAGCATCAAGGTAGGGGGTGGGAGTTTTAGGATTGGGTGAGGTTTAAGGGCCAATAATATTTTATCACGTTAGTAGTAGCTGGGTGGAGGCAGTTTTAGGTCAGGCCTTGCTGAGTCACTCCTATGCGGAAGTCATAGGCCAAAGACAGGTTGCCAAACTCTAGCCAGGCTCAGGAAGTTCCACTGGGCCTCACGTTCAGGCTTCTTTAGGCCCAACATCTCCCCCTTTTGTTTTTGTAAGCATGGTGGAAAACATGGCCCCTGTATTAGGTTGTCCCCCTTTGGTGATCTTACCCACCACTGGGTACCATGTATCCAGCTCATTGAGAATCCATTCCATGACCTGTCTTAGGTTGTCCCAGTCTTTCTGAGATCTTACCTGTCATTGGTCAGATGGAGGGTGGAGGAGGGATGCTCATATGAAGTCAGCCAGTCATATGAGGAGCTTGACTACTGAGTAGTGAGCCTATGATAACATATTTCGACCTGATGAAGTTTTATTGCATCTAGCCATTGCTGAATAAATTGTGTAATCTTATTAATTACACAAGGCCCAACAGTGAGGAGAAGGAGGAGGGGCCCAAGTAGGGGGAGTAGGTAGGGTAAGAAGCCATGTAAGCCCATCCACAGTGGGTTGTCTTGAAGGTCCTGCTGTTTCCTTTCCAGGTCCTCTTGAAGCCTTTTGATCTTGTCCTGAATGATTCCCAATCCATAGGCATAGCAACAGCATTTTTTCCTGTAAAAACAAGCATATGCCTCCCTTTTCAGCCCTTAATAGGTCTAGTCCTCTCCTGTTTTGTAGGACTACCTCAGCCAGGGAATCTAGCTGTTGTTGGAGATCAAGGATAGTGTTGGACATGGCTTTTATGTCACTGATCAACTGGAGAGTTTTTGGTGGAGATGGATTGCCATACCCATCTTGGCTGTTCCGGTGGCCATGCCTGTGGTTATTCCCATCCCAATGAGTAAAGGTATCATTTGTACAGCTCTCTTAGGTCTCCCTCTGATATAATCAAAAGAGGGTATAAAGAGGGCTTCATCTCCAGGAATGATATCTATATCTGGGATTAAGGTGGCTGGGGCACCAAGGCCCATCCAATTGGTGGGCAGAAAGTCATAGGCCATCCTGCCTCTGCAAACATAAACCATTCCAGAAGGCAGGCAGCATTGAGCACTGGGCTCAATTGTGTAAGTACAGAAGGAAGGATGAATGTATCCCACATCTGGATTGGAGTTATTAGGGGAAGGCGGGGCCCAAATGCAAGTTCCAGAAGGAGACATTGGGAAAGCTGGACGGGGATTGGGAAGGTGGCTGAGCAATTTTTTTTTAGGGTCGTATGGGCAACTGTAGTTGTATCATTGGTGATTACTGCAAGCAGCCGGGAAGGCCCAGATCAGAGGCAAAGCCAGAAATCCTCCACAAGGGAGGAACCCAGTTGGTTTAAGAAATCAAAGACCATTTGTAAAAGGGATTCATTATTGGGGTCGAGGGCTAAATTGCCCTGATTCTCAGGAAGGGCAATAGGGTGATAATTAAGCTCTGGGTGCTGGGCCAAAATGAGTTGTTCTATCCTTTCATGGACTTGTTTTTCCCTGACGTTCAGTGTCCCCTTGTTGGGGTAAATATTTTAGGTCCCTCACTGGTATCCAAATGGATTTTTTTTTCATCTTGAGGGAAGATACATCCAAACCCTCTCCCTGCTGTGAGGAGTGGGTCTGGTCCCCTCCAAGCCCCAGTTAATGGGTCCCTCCATCTGACCCAGATAGAACTGTAGGTAATGGATGAGGACCAATGTTTTTGAAAAGGGGATAATTGTTTGTCTTCTTTAGAAAAATTTAAAATATTTAGGGTATATAATGCCTTTTTTACTTGGTCATGTAGGGGTAAGGATTCCCCCTTTTGTTTTTGTAACTGAGACTTGAGAGTCTGATTATATCTTTAAATGATTGCTTGACACCAGGGGTTAGATGGGATGCCTGTTGAGTGTGAGATTCTCCAGGTCTGGAGAAAATTTACAAAAGCCTTGCTTACAAAGCAGGGCCTATTATCAGTTTTGATCTGATCAGGTAATCCAAGGGTGACAAAGCATTGAAGCATGTGGCTAATAGCATGTTTAGATTTTCCCCCAGCATGTGCCAATGCCCAACAGGCATGGGAAAAGGTATCAACTGAAAGAAAAATATATTTAAGCTTTCCAAATGGAGAATAGTGTGTAACATCAATTTGCCAAAGATGATTAGGGCGGAGCCCTTGAGGATTGCTTCCTGTAGTTTGAAGGGGGGGGGGTACTTGGAGGAAAGGATGACAGGACTTACAAGTCCAGACAATTTTTTATCACAATTTTTATTAACATTTCCCAAGTTTATAAAAAATATCCCATGGTAATACCCTCCTTACCCCCCCCCCAACTTTTCCCTTTGAAATTCCATTCTCAAGGGAGGAGGATACTTAATAGGTTGATATTGTATATATGTAAGTACAATGATTGTAATGGAGAGGTAATATGATGGAGAATGTAATTTCAAAGGGGAAAGTGTGGGGGTGGGGAGGGAGGGAAGTACCATGGGATATTATTTTATAATAATGGAAAATGTTAATAAAAATTTAAAAATTAAAAAAAAGAAATTCAATTCTCCATCATATCCCCTCCCCATCTCAATTAGTCTCTCTTTTATTTTGATGTCATGATCTTTTCCTCCTCTTATGATGATCTTGTGTAGGTAGTGTCAGGAACTGTGAGGTCATGGATATCCAGGCCATTTTGTGTCTGGAGTAGCATGTTGTAAGAAGTCCTACCCTTCCTTTGGCTCTTACATTCTTTCTGCCACCTCTTCTGCATTAGATCCTGAGCCTTGGAAGGTGTGATTGATATGTTACTCAGTACTCCAGTCACTTCTTTCCAGCACTATGATACCTTCTGAGTCATCCCAAGGTCACTGCCATCTGAAAAGAGAAGATTCTCTACCCAAAGTGAGAGTAGCATTAATATAATGGTATGAATATTAAGAGAAGTGCTTACTGGGCTGTTAGTATATACATTTTTCCAGACATCAGCAGAGGTTACACCCCTAGGGCTATGATTACCCCTGTTTTAAGTTTTCAGTATCAGGGATGTATTCCAGCTCCCACCAACCCATGGAGTGGGCCTACAGTCAAATTGGAGGGCAGTTGGTTTCCACAGTGACAGACGTGCCACTATTGCACCCGTTGGATCATTTAGCCTGGCTTGCCAAGTATAAGGCTTGCAGTGCTGGCAAATTTTTTTAAGGTCCTTGACTGGTACCTGTGGAAACCTGTGCTTGAGACCTCTCCAGTTGACATGCATTAATAAGTGGAAGCATGTAGCTTCTGTAATAGTAGTACACTGAGGCATAGAAGCCATTTTATCAGCCAAATTGTTTCCTTGAGAGAGAAATCCCGGTAAGTTTTGATGACTCCTGAGATGTTGAAGAAAAATGGGGTTAATTCTTTGAGTAGGGAATGAGCTTGAATTATCAGAGGAGATATAGGGTTGGAGTCCAGTCTAATATGGGCCCCAACCAGGTTGGGTAATAAATTAACAACATAAAGGCTGTCAGAAAACAAGTTAAATGGCCCTTGAATAGTGTTCAAAGTTAGAATGACAGCAAATAGTTCTTTGAATTGTGTTGACCCCTCAACCTCATAGGAGACTGACTTTAGGGGCATAGGCTCTTTTTCCTGTTTTAAGGGAGGGCAAACAACTAGGGAAGCTCCCAGGTGCCCTTCATTGGTGAACACAATAAGAAAGTCAGGGTTGGGTTGAGATAGAAAAAGCCTGGGGGATCTCCATTACAACCTAGAGAAGGAGCTCATCTACTTATGAGGACCATAGTGGCAGTCAACTGGACCGAGAAACCCCTCAAGAGTCATAGCAACCCTTTTATTATTTCTCTGATGCCAAGTGAAGTCTTACCTTAAAAGGAGTGACAATAAAATGAGGTTCTGTGCTAAACAACTGTACAGAGGTGTTTCTGTCCTTGATAATGAGATCAGCAACCTGGTTGGTTATAGACTAAACTCTGGGGACCCCACCGATTGAGAGGTGAACCCATTGGATGGGCTCACCTTCCTGGACCAACAGTGCAGTGTATAATGTTTCTCCAGCAAACATGTACCGGGAGATGGGAAAATTGGGATCAGACCTCTTTAGGGCCGCAACATCTATATCCTGTTGGACCTCATGAAAGATTTGTTGGTGACAAGGGGACAAAATTACCTGAGAGGAGAAGTTGAGATCCTTTAGTAGGTCAAACAAAGGGGACAACTCTTTAGTAGTTATGGGTCTCCAAGGCCTCATCCAATTAATTTCTCCCAATACCTTTTGGAGCTGGGGCAGAGTATAAGAATCCTGAATATAGCCGGGCGTGGTGGCGCACGCCTTTAATCCCAGCACTCAGGAGGCAGAGGTAGGAGAATCGCCATGAGTTCAAGGCCACCCTGAGACTACAGAGTTAATTCCAGGTCAGCCTGGATCAGAGTGAGACCCTACCTCGAAAAACCAAAAAAAATAAAATAAAATAAAAAAGAATCCTGAATATGAAGTTGGGTTTGACAGGAGAAACAGTATCAAGGGATAGTACAAAGCCCAAAATCTTAGAGGGAGGGACAGTCTGAATCTTTTCAGGGGCTACCTTAAAGTTATTGGCCTGTAAAATGGCAAGCCATTTGGCAGTAAGGTCTTGGAGATCAGATGGGTTGGAACAACCTAAGATTATATCATCCATATAAATATAGAATAGAATATCAAAACAGTCAATCAAAGAAGAAAAAATAAATAACATATAGTACTGACAGATGAGGGGGGGTATTGGCCATGCCTTGGGGCAGGACGGTCCATTCAAACCTCAAGTCTGGCCCACAAAAATTAGTTGAGGGTATGGAAAATGCAAAATTTTCAACATCGTCTGGATGTAATGGGATAGAAAAGAAACAATCTTTAATATCAATAATAGTTACATAATAAGTGTTGGGGATTGCAGGAATCCAAGGGAGTCCTCTCTTGGGGGTCCCAAAAGGTGTCATCCTCTCATTTATTTTTATTAACTCATGTAAAAGTCTCCAAGAGCCATTAGGCTTTTTAAATAACAAAAACAGGGGAATTCCAAGGACTTGTTGAAGGCTGTATATGTCCCAAAGCTAGCTGTTGTTTAACTAACATATGAAGATTTTGGAGTTTAGGGGTAGGTATAGGCCACTACTCAACCCACATGGGGTCCCCAGGTACCCATCAAATTTTTGGCACTGGGGGGCGAGCAGGTGCCCTTAGAATTGGGGGTGGACCTAAGAGTGTTTTTGTCTAATCTTTTTAAAATGCGGGTCATTTCTGTGGTTAGGGAAGATGGCCTGTCCTTGTTTAAATTGTTTATATTCTTCCTGGTCTAGTATCTCTTCATACAAGCCCTTGTGATCAATGGTGATATAAGCCTCAACTTCTCCAAGTATATCCTGACTTAGGAGGTTGGTTGTTAGGCTGGACACCATCAGAGGTCGCACCTCCCCACGGCTACTGTCAGGATCACTCCAGGGCTGCCAATTGGCCGTTTCCCAGGACGTTGACTGTCCACCCACACTAAGTAAAGGCAGACCAGGGACTAACTGCCATGAAGGAGGGTCTTCCTCCTTTCTAATTACATTGCGGTTAGCCCCACTGTCAATAAGGAACTTGAAAGTTTTTTCACCAACTGTCAGGGTCATTTTTGGCCTTAGTCCCAGAATCAGGGGTATGGTCCAATGTGTCCTTACCACCTTCTTCCCCTTATTTAATGGGGCTGGGGATAGCCCCTGGGAGAGTTTAAAGGCTCACCCTGAAGGCTGAACTTGGATTTGTAATCCTTGGCCCTATGAAAACCTTTCTTGCACCTGGGGCAGGGAGTACGTGGCACATTGGGGGACTGTTGGGGTATTTTTGGCCTGATTGGGGCACTCTCTCTTAAAATGACCTTCATTACCACAGCCAAAGCAAGATCATCCCTTACTCCCCGAGGTCTGTTGAAGGGCACAGACCAGGGCAGCCTTGTCTTCACAGCAAGCAGCCATGGCCTAGCTTGATGGGAGCTGGATCCCACATCTTTGGCTATAATCCATTGACTCATAGAGTGATCTTTTAGTCCAGTGCAGGCCAACTTATGGTCACTAGTTATGCCTTCACAGACCAGCCTTTTAATAAACTGGTTGAGTAGGGGACCAGGAGGAATTTTCTCTTTAGGCTCTTTTCAATCCTCTCTGTGAAGGTGGCCAAGTCTTCACTAGCCTTTTGTGTGATTCCTGTGATGGGGGGCTTAGATGGACCTTCCTCTAGTTTCCTCCATGTGGCCATTCCCAAAGCCTGCACCTGATCCCAGTATGGATCAGGGATGGCAGCTTGCTGGAGGCCCATGGGAAACACATCAGCAATGCCTGAGAGCATGCCAAAGGTGATTGGGACTGGGGGCTGAGTGGCCTGATTTTGCTCAGCCTGAGTACAGCCCTCATCCTGAAAGAAAGCACACCAATTTATGGACAGGGTGCCAGAAAGAATGGCTTTAGCAAGATTTTTCCAGCCTTGGGTGGTACACTGATGAGCCAAATCCTGGAGGATGGTCTCTGCCCAGGGGGAATTAGGTCCATCCTCCGACACAGCCTTTTTAAGGTCCTTTAGATCATGAGCCTCCCAGGAGTACCAAGTGGCTGGCCAATTGCTGCCAGAGTTAACGTTGACAGGGAAGAGGTTGATTGTTTCTCCTCCAGGGGTGCCATCCCCACAGTAGGACAGAGGTGCAGAGGGGGTCTGAAAAGGATTTGTCTGAAAAGGATTTGTAGGGGGATCTGGGGGTGTAGGACACTTAGAGGGCCAAGGAGTGCTTCCAAAGGTGTCTAGGGATGGATACAAGGACTCAGGTGAGCAAAAGGGACTTGGGTTGGATGAGGACCGCCCCATAATTTATGAGGGTACACTCACTTGCAGACTAATTGGCCCACCAGCGTTCTTCCATTGGAGAGATGCTCCATGTTGGGCACCAGTCTGCTGGTTCTCTGGCAGGTAGGGCTGTGGGAGAGCTGGTCCTGCTGGTCTCTCCTTAGGTCTGAGTGGGATGGTGAGTGTCGATGACCCAGACCATCTCCTAGGCACCAGAGAAAAACCACAGTGAGTCAGGAGACCTGTCAAAGCAGGATCTCATTTTATTGTATCAAGCAGGCACTTATATAGCATCAAGGTAGGGGGTGGGAGTCTTAGGATGGGGTGAGGATTAAGGGCCAATATTTCATCACATTAGTAGTAGCTGGGTGGAGGCAGTTTTAGGTCAGGCCTTGCTGAGTCACTCCTATGTGGAAGTCATAGGCCAAAGACAGGTCACCAAATTCTAGCCAGGCTCAGGAAGTTCCACTGGGCCTCACATACGGGCTTCTTTAGGCCCAACAAAAGGCAGTGGAGTTATCAAGGAGGCAAGGAAGAAGAGATGTATGGATGGTGGGCATCTCATCAGCAAAGCAAAAATGTGATCCTGACTTGCAGGTTGGCAAAGCTCTCACCAAGAAAAGAAAACATTCTAGGCCTTTGTCTATAAGCCTCACAAAGAACACACCAAAGAACAAGCTCACAGTAAAATCCGGATTCTTGGAAGGTGAATACATGGCTCAAACATAGGTACTTCAAGCTCAACTGACAAGGTCTTCTAGGAATCTATAAAATTTCACAGAACCCACTTAAAAAGTTCACCAGGCTAGCTGGCCTGAAAGCTTCTGGGAGATTATCCTATTTCTGCCTCCCATCACTGCCAGCACATTGGGATTACAGAAGCCCATCACAGCTTTAGTCTTTTCCATAGAGTATGGGGCTCTGAATTCAGGTATTCAGGTTTACACAGCAGGCATTTTATCCATGGAGCATGACTCCAGATCCTGTAATTATCTTCTTGTAATGACATTTTTGATCAATCTTTTGGCCTTTAGAAATGAGGCAGAAAGATTTTAAAGTTTAAGCCTCCAAAAATCATTAGGTAATGAGGACGGTACCCTTGGGGCTACACTTCCTGTAAGTGATTTGAAATACTTGGATTTGCATTCAAAAGGAAAAGTCATGGTACAGAGATCTCACTTGGGAACCCGGGCCCCAGGACCAGAATCTCAGTCACAAGAAAGTTATAAAAATGAAGAGGTGGGCTGAAGAGATGCCTCAAAGGACCTAGTTTCAATTTCCTAGGACTCACATAAGCCAGATGCACAAAGTGGCACATGCATCTGGAGTTTGTTTGCAGTGAATAAAGGCCCTGGAATGCTTATCTGCCTCATTCTCTCAAATAAATAAAAATAAATTAAATATATTTTTTTAAATGAACAGAAGGATTTCCAATCAAGATGGTGTCCACCTAACCCTGTCTCACCTCCAGGGTAAGGAAAAGCAAGAGCTTTAGGGTTCATTGGGTCTTTTAGATATTTTCAAATTCTAGTAAACCTCCAGTGGTAGAGCACAGAAGAGCAACGTATGTAGGGAATCCACTGACCCTCATACTCACAGATAGCCCACCAGTCCCCCAGGCCCTCAAGAAGCTCTCCCAGACTCAGGTTCCTCCTGCATTAACAGCAGGCTAAGTGGATTCAGACCTGCAGGCTAGTGTAACTCCATGTATGAATTCTATTACACTTGCCACCACCCACACAGCCTTGTGTGCAAACCCAAGCCATCAGGCTTCCATTTTCCCAGAGGACCTCCACACATGAACACTGTCCTACTCACTGCTGCCCCACTCCCCATGTGCAGACAAAGGCCAGCAGGCTAGCACTGGCACAGTGGCCCTCCACGAGGATGATATCCCCATATCCCCACTCTGCCTTGTCACAGGACCTGTCAATCCCATCCACTCCCTGATACATGGTCCTAAGGAGCTTACTGTCCCAGCCCCTCACCTCTGAGCATCTTGGAGCCACCACACATTCCCACTTCCCCCTCCACAGCATAGCTCAAACACCAGTCTGATTTGTCCCATTCCTCCCTACGCCCTGTCTCCTTGGGACATCTGACCAAGCAGTCTCATATCCTGACCCATGGAACAACAAGCCCCTTCATCAGTCCCTGGATCACCACCACAGCCTCACTGGCTCCTTCCCTCTGAGGAGGCAGACCCTATTGATATCAGAAGCCTAGTGGAAACAAACATAAAAGGGAATAATCACTGAAGACACTTCAAAAGATAGAGTATAATTTCCTCCTAAATTAAAAAGGATTTCAAAACTGTGATGGGCAGACCAAAGTGCAAAAGGAATAACATGAAAAATCATCTGCAAGTAAATCCAACCACATTTCTCAGTTCCATAATGGATGTCTTTAATCAAAATGTAGAAAGGCCAATAGGATCAGAACCCAAAATGAAGATATAAGGTATGAAACCCTGAGTAAGAAAAGTATAGAACTTTCAGAAAAAACAACAAATGGCCAATAATTGTAGAATGGTGTCTTTGATAGATTAGACAGAATAGAAAAGACTCAAGAAGGGTTCCAAAGGCAGCTAAAAGATCTGAAGGAGAGTGAAAAAAAAGAGGAGTTCAATAACCAGCTGGCTAAGTTCAATGAACACACAAAGAAATGCAAGGATGAATTTCATGGAGCATGAAGAAAATCAGAAAACAATGTGAAAAGGAAACTCAACAGGGGGAATGGAAATGATACATTAAATCAATAGAAAATACAAACCAAATTGAACAAGCTCAAAACTCTATTGAAGCTTCCATGAATACAGTCAGCCATGTGGAAGATAGAAACTCAGAACTGAAAGACAAACAGAAGAAAAAGGCTGTGGGATACCCTGAAACATTGCAACATTCATATCATGGAAATACCAGGAGGGAAAGAGATTCAGATCAAAGGCATGGATAATTTATCCACAAAATTAACAAAGAAAACTGTCCCACTCTCTCAAAACAAAGTCATATCAAGTTACAAGAAGCTAACAGAACTCTAAACAGACTGAACCAAAGGAGACATTCTCCAGGGCATATCATTAAAAGGCTGAACATAGATACCAAAGAGAAAGTCCTAAAAGCAGCTAGGGAAAAACAACACATTACATATAAAGGTAACCCCATCATAATTACTTCAGACTTCTCAATGGAAACCCTGAAAGCCAGAAGGGCCTGGAATGGAACACTGTAAAGTTTAGGAACCTATGGCTTCCAACCCAAACTATTCTACCTAGCAAAAGTATCCCTCCTAATGAATGGTGAAAGAAAAACTTTCCATGATAAAACTCAGCTTTACAACTATATGAACACAAAGCCAAACCTGCAGAGAGTACTACAGGAAATTCTCCACACAGAAGAAGCAAATATCCAACCTCAAGTGCTAAAAGAAGCAGATCACAATAACCAAACTCAGAGAAGGCACAAAAAATGTACAAAGTCCAATAAAATACCAAACCACACAAAGCACCACATTATGGCAGAAATTAAATGAAAACTCACCGTTATTACCCTAAGTATTAATGGTCTTAATTCATCCATCCAGAGGTTTAAGCTAACAGGGTGAATCAGAAAATTAGACCTCTCAATCTGCTGTCTTCAAGAAACCCACCTCACCACTAAAGATAGACACCTTCTCAGAGTGACAGGGTGGAAAATGATATTCCAAGCAAATTGAAATAATAAACAAGCAGGCATTGCTATACTAATGTTGGATAAAATAGACTTCAAACCAAAAGTAATTTTAAAAAAAGGCAAAGAAGGCCACTACTTACTTATCAAGAGAATGATACAACAAGAGGATATCATAATCCTCAATCTTTGTGTATCAAACACAGGTGCACCCCAATTCATAAAACAAAAACTACTTGCCAACAAAACAGAAATAACCAACACCATCATAGTTGGGGACTTCCATACTCCACTATCAGCAAGAGATAGATCACCCAAACAGAAAATTAACAAGGAAGTAAGAGAGCTCAACAACACCATGGATCAATTAGACCTAACATACATCTACAGAACATTCGACCCCAAATTCACTGAGTACACATTCTTCTCAGCAGCCCATGAAACCTTCCCTAAAATAGATCATATACTAGTTCATAAAGCCTACCTACATATATTTAGGAACATTGACATAATTTCTGTCAGGCACAGCCTGGAGCCTTCCAGAGACAAGCCTGAGCTCCCAAGGCATGGTTTAGGGCCTCCATGCTACAGGAGTCCACTTGCTTTCCAAGCCCAGCACACCTGAACTTAGGCTTCCCCCATAGCCCTGTGACGTTTGGCCAGTTGCCTAAGAAACTCCTTATGTTGTATCAGCCAGCAGCCTTCACACAGTCCATTTCCCTGTGATGCTCTTGCTGCCATTATGTAGATCCCCTGACTCTCTTCCTAAGTGCTGGAATGAATGTCCCTAGGCATTGGCTAGCAACCTTTGAACCCCACCAATCCCCTTATGTCCCTCTTCCTTCTCTCAATGGCTCATAAACAGATTTCCCTATTGAATAAATGGAACTCCTCTCTGAAGTCATCTCCCAGGTGAGTACATCCCATCAAACACCCTCTCAATACCCTGCTCTCCATGGTTGCCTGGATGCCTTTAGGGAACCACAGCCCTAAGGATCCAGAGGCCCACAAATTTCCTGCATAATATTAGATCACAATGCTCTGTTGGTAGAAATTAACAACAACAACAAAAAAGATGCATCTGGAATTCCATCAGCTCCTGGAAACTGAACAAAACACTTTTAACCGATAAATGGGTACTAGATGAAATAGAAAATGAAATTTCAATGTTTCTAGAAATGAATTGCAATGAGAACACAACATATCAAAACTTATGGGACACAAGGAAGGAGGTCCTCAAGGGAAAATTCATAGCACTAAATGCCTTCATAAAGAAACAGAGATCCCAAATCAATAACCTAACCATCCACCTAAAGGCACTGGAAAAACAAGAATCCAACCCCAAAAGTTCCAGATAGAAAGAAATAATTAAGGACAGAGCAGAAATTAATTGTTTTCTTAGTTTCCAATTCATTAAGAAAATTGAGGAAACAAATAACTGGTTCTTTGAAAAAATAAACAAGATTGATAAATCTGGGCCAATTTGATCAAGAAAAAGAGATGCTTCAAATTAACAAAATTATAAATGAAAAAGTAGAGATCACAACAGACATAAGTGAAATTGGGAGAATCATCAGGACTTACTTCAAAAATCTCTGCTCAGGCTGGAGAGATGGCTTAGCAGTTAAGCGCTTGCCTGTGAAGCCTAAGGACCCTGGTTCGAGGCTCGGTTCCCCAGGTCCCACGTTAGCCAGATGCACAAGGGGGCGCACGCGTCTGGAGTTCATTTGCAGAGGCTGGAAGCCCTGGCATGCCCATTCTCTCTTTCTCCCTCTATCTGTCTTTGTCTCTGTGTCTGTCACTCTCAAATAAATAAATAAAAAATTTAAAAAAAATCTCTGCTCCACACAAGTGGATAATATGGAAGAAATGGATGAATTCCTGGACACATACTACCAAAGCTAAATTCACAGCAGATTAATCTCTTAAATAAACCTATCACAACCAGTGAGATTGAAAGAGTAATCAAAGACCTTCCTAGAAAGAAAAGTCTAGGACCAGATGGCTACTCAGCTGAATTCTATCAAGCCTTCATGGAAGAACTGAAACCAATTTTTGTCAAACTGTGCCAGATAATCAGAGAATAGGGAAAGCTCCCCAACTCCTTCTATGAAGCTAGTATCACCCTAATACCAAAACCAGGCAGAGATGCCACAAGAAAAGAAAACTACAGGCCTATTTACCTGATGAACATAGATGCAAAGATACTGAACAAAATCCTCACAAACTGAATTCAACAGCACATCAAAACCATTATCCACCTGGATCAAGTAGGCTTCATCCAAGGATTACAGGGATGGTTCAATATATGGAAATCTGTCAATATAATAAATAAAGAAATAATAAATAAATAAAATGAGCATGTGTTTTTTGTGTTTTAGCTTGATAGATGCAGAAAAAGGCCTTTGACAAAATGCAACATCACTTCATGATCAAAACATTGGAAAGAATAGGCGTGGACAGCTTATATCTTAACATAAAAAGGTTATATATAAAGATCCTAAAGCCCAAATTATACTTAATGGGGAGATACTGAAGGAATTCCCATTGAGATCAGGAACAAGACAGGGGTGTCCACTTTTAACCCTGTTCTTCAACATAGTACTGAAAGTACTAGCTCAAGCAATAAGACAGGAGAAAAAAATGAAAGGGATACAATTTGGAAAGGAAGAAGTTAAGTTAGCCCTAGATCACAGACCACATGATTCTATACATAAGAGACCCGAGAACCTCCATCTCAAAACTGTTATAGGTGATTGGTTCCTTCAGTAAAGTAGCAGTATACAAAATCAATGTACAAAAGACTAGACACCTTTCTATATGCAAAAGACAATGATACAGAGAAAGAAATAAGCGATATTGTCCCATTTTGATAGCAACACCAACAAAACCTTAGAATAACATTAACCAAGTGTGATAGTTAAGGTTTGTCAACTTGATCTGTTTAGTAATCCACAGGCTGCTTCTAGGAAGGATTAACTAAAGGAGGAGGTCTTTCTCTCAGGGTGAGCCCTTCCCCCAGAGTGGGCGGCCCCGCTCAGAGAGGGACCTGATATAAGGAAGCTCTGGGTAGAAGAGTTCCCTTTTCCTTCCTTCCTTCCACTTGGCTGCCGGAGCTGCTCCCTACCTTCTAGCGTGGATTGAAGACCAGTACGGACTAAAGACCAACATCAACTGAAGACCCATGTGGATCGAAACCCAGTGGCTCCTCAGGAAGCCTCCAGGCTTTCCAGCACCATCTGCAGTGCCAGGTCGGGACTGCTGAGGCATCTGGCCACGTGGACTGAGCAGCTACCAGGTTCAGTGATTCTCGGGCCTGCAACTGCTATTGGACTACTGTAAGCTAATCCAATAAATTCCCTTTATAAAATAATTCATTCTAGTAATTCTGTTCCTGTAGAGAACCCTAACTAATACACCAAGTATGTGAAAGACCTATATAATGAAAACATAAAAACACTCAAGCAAGAAATTGAGGAGTACTTGAGAAAATGGAAAGTCCTCCCATGCTCCTGGGTAGGCAGAATTACCATTATTACCATTATGAAAATAGAAATCTTACCAAAGGCTGATGTAATACAATACCAGTAAAAATCCCAACATTTTTCTTCACACACAGAGAAAAAAATTATCTCAAAATTCCTATGGAATGGCAGAAGGATATCCAAGAATATCCTCAGCAAAAGAAACATCTCTGGAGTCATCACCATTACTGATCTAAAGCTATATTACAAAGCCATAATAATAAAAACATGGTATTGCCATAAAAACAGGACTGTAGACCAATGGAAGAGAATCGAGGACCCAGACTTTAGGTAAAGTAACTATAGCTACTTGATATTTGACCAAGGCCCTAACATTGTAGGCAGCAAAAATTATAGCATCTTCAACAAATGGTACTGGACAACTGGATAACCATATTCAAGAAAATGAAACTCGATTCACACATCTTGCCACGCACAAAAATCAAGTCCAAATTGATCAAAGACCTCAATATAAGACCAAAAACTGCTACTAATGGAAGAAAAAAGAGGAAGAATTTGCCATGATATAGGAATGGGAAAATAGTTCCTGAACAAAACCCCAGTATCTCAGGAACTTATATAATCACTCAATCATTGGGATCTCATGAAGCTGAAAAGGTTCTTCACAGACAAACATACAATAAGCAGAGCCAATAGATTACCGACAGAATGGGAGAAAAATTTTGTTGGCTATACAACTGACAATGAAGTACTTTCTAGAATCTACAAAGAACTGAAAAAACTAAACAATAAAACATCTGCCCACTCACAAAATGGGGCAGAGAACTGGACAGGTAGTTCTCAGTGGCAGAAATACAAGTGGCAAACACACACTTAAGGAAATGTCCATCATCACTAGTCATCTGGGAAATGCATATTAATACAACTATGATATTCCACTTTACCCCAGTAAGGACATTAGAAAAAAATTAAAGAATAAAATGAAAACAAATGCTGGTGAGGACATGGAAAAATAGGAACCCTTATCCAGTGTTGGTGAGAATGTAAGATGGTACAGCCACTATGGAAAGTAATATGGAGACTCCTGAAAAGGTTGACTACAGAGTTACCAACAGATCCAGTTATTCCCTTACTGGGCATTTATCCAGAAAGCTCCATGCCTCAGTTCAGAGACATTTGCTCAACCCTGTTTATAGATGCTCAATGCATAAGAGCTAAGAGCTGGAATCAACACATATGTCCATCATTAGATGAATGGATAACCAAGATGTGACCAAGATGTGGTATACATACATGATGGAATTCTACACAGCAATAAGGAAAAATATCATAATGAAATTTGAAGAAAAATTGCCAATCTTGGAAAAGATCATTCTCAGTGAATTCACCCAATCACAGAAAGTTAATTATCACATGGTCTCATTTATCTGTGACTTCTAACTTGAATCTGCCAGAAATGCTGACATACTTAATAAACATGTTGAGGACTGGACAATATGAAGGGTAGGGTGGGGTGGGGTGGGGTGGGAGGGGAGGGCAAGGATGGGGGGGACACAAAACTGGACCCAAATGGCAATGGTACCATAAAATTCTATATCTTAAAAGACAGACTAAATGGCTGACACTTTTTCAGTAGTAGGGCCTTAGAGGGAGAGGGTATGATGAAGACTAACATTAATCTTCTCCCGTTTCTTTCCCTCTCTCTCTCCACCCCCCCGGTTTTTATATTACCTATCTATTTCTTCCTTCTTCTCCTTGGTGCTGGCCTGTACCAGGATGCAGTTAACATCCAGAATGAGCTGTTGATCAGAGAGATCTACAAGGTTTCCCAAAAGAAGACAGATTTCTGTCAGAGTGTTTCATGACCCACCAAAGGTTAGTGGTAAGACCCTAGCGCTGAAGACACCATATGATGTTCGTACAGAACATGGAGTTACCTGGCTGGAATCTGGAAGAGTGTCAGTTCCTAGACAGCTAGCTCATCTACTGCCAGAAGGTGATACATGAGTGACTTGGGAAAATGAGCAACATCTCTGTTCAAGCAACTCATGGTCTAAGCTACTCAGCAGCAAACAACCTGATGTGATGCTCACAAGTGTAATAGTGGCACACAGCCATGGTGGGAAACCAGCTGTTCTTGATTTGGCTAATGGATCCACTCAGTGGAATGGAACCAATAGCTGGTTCTGGGAAACAATTCAGAACAATATCCAAAACATGAGTACACTCTCCATTATCAATCTCCCACCAACTGTGGGCTACAAGAGGCCTACACGTATTACATCCTCTCTAAAACAACAATGGTTCTCCCGTTCATATGGTACTGACTTTACTCTCCCAGTTGGAGAATTTGCTTCTCTTTTTCATATGGACACAGATCCTGAGGAGAGAATCAGACTATCACACCTCACCAGGGCCCCAGCAGAAACCATAGAGTAATTGGGAAATGAGCAAGAGTGCAGTGAACTTGGTACCAGCACAAAGAGAACAGTCAACTCCTACAAAACCAGATATACAGAGACACAGAGGCTCACCTAAAACAAACACAACATGGCTCAAGGAAATTCATGGAAGAGGGGGCTGAAAGATTGTTAGAGCCACATTATACACAGAGACATTGCCTCTTATTCATAACTGATGGCTAATCTCACAATGCATGACCCACATCCCCCAACGAAGAGGGTCCCTGAAGAGGGGAGGAAGGAGGCTAATGATGGTACCAACATGGCTGTGTACACACTGTACATTACTAATAATAGTAATAAAAAGAAGAGGAAAGTTCTGCCTTTAGAGAGTGAAAGTGGTCTTTGAGTAGTTGGTATGTCTGGTTACATATGCCTCTCTCTGAAGAAAAAGATAGGAAATGAGGAAAGAAATAAAAGGAGGAAATAAATTTGCAGAGAAAAATAAATAAAGGGTAAAGAAGAACAGAACAAATCCACAAAGAGACAAAAAGGAGAGAAGGAAAACAGAGTGTCAGGAACATGCCAGGGGACACTGAGGGAGACTGTGTTCAGTGTGTTCATCTGTTAATTTCTGTTGGTTCACATTCCTAATCCCACCACTTATTATTTCTTTATCCCGTTATCTTGAAGCTGTGATATGAAAAACTCTAGATGAAATAGCCCACAGTTAACTCCCAGCAGGTAAGTGGGCAAACTGAATCATATTCCTCTCCACAGGCCCCTGGAGGCTGTGCAGACTGAGAGGATGTTTGGAAACACCCCTTCTTCAGCAAGCACTTTTTCCATGGCCTTGACTAAGCAATTGTTGGCTCCAGATCACCTCAGACTTCACTTTGTTGCCTACAAGCACAGCTGCCGTCATTGTTTACATACTCTTCATTAGCCTATCAAGCCATTATCACAGGACATAGACAAAGGATCTTTCCTCAACTAATAATTCAGCAATCAATGATAAGACCAAAGGAATCCAATCAAATCCACATTTCTTGTGCTGTTTCATTTTGTAAAATTTCTTGACTCACTTAGACATACTGGGGGTACATTTTTATCTCCTTTTCTGGTTAGACTATGTTTCCACTTTCATTGTGTGGTTAAATTGTACTTTTTCTTACTAGCATAGTTTCTCAAGGACATTAGATGTGAGGTTTCCAAACTACTTGCAGAGATACCAGAGGGACACCTCAAAGCTCACAGGGTCACTGCAAGATATTTTAGCATCATAAAAACACAGAAGCTTTGCATGGTGTTGAATGCTTTCAATCCTAACATTTGGGAGTCAGTCTGAGAGTTAGGCCCAAGCTTGAAACCTACCCCCACAACTAATATCCAGAGATACTTGTTGCCTCCATGCAAGTGACTATGTCAAGGCAATTCCATTTTAATGTTCGTTTATAATCCATTCAACAGCATCCTATATGTGCAAGACAAAAATCAAGTCCTGGGAACAGCTAATGGAGCAGAAGAAATTAAGATGGCTGTGGATAATAGGATTCCAAGGTTTGACAAGTTGTGCAGTGTCCAAGAAGAAGAGCAAGTTTCCCAAGTCATTGAAGTTATTGAATAATTAAAAAAATAATTTCTCATTCAAGTTCTGTTTTTCTACAGCAGAAATGCACCTGTAAGCAGTAAAGTGAAATCACATTTTCAATTATTTCATATACTTGTTGAGGCAGTGCAGAGGAAATTGGACTCCAGAAGTAAAAGCAAGGTACGTCCTTGAGCCTGTGAAGGGAAAGCTAGTTCTTGCTGATTTTTTTCCCTAAAGAGCCCACATAGCCTCTACTTTCTCCATTTTGCTAGAGGCCAGAAACATTAGTCAGGAATCTTATTTTTCTTTCTCATTCTTTCCTAGAAGAGAAAATTACTCCTTCCCAGAAGTGCTTGGATACCTGGACCAGCTCAGCTCCTACTCAGTAAATTCCCATAAAAGTCCCCACTAATAGACACCAGGCAACTTTTACATCTCCAGGGATCACCTCCTGCCTTTCTTCCCTTAAGCTCCATAATAAAATCTTTCCAAGGTCTACAAATTTCAGTCACTGAATTCATAAGACAAGAACCTGTAGGCCACTGACTCAGTATGAAGTTTGTGTTCCATGACTATCTGGTCTAATTCCTGAATTATCACTCAACCAAGATCCAAGAATGGGTCTTCCACTCTCAAATTTCCCCCAAATTCCTGTGCCATTGTTATGCTCTTTCACAATCTTTCACAAGTGGCTTAGAAACTATAGCCGCTTGACATAGCACATGGAAACAGCCTTACAAAGCAAGGAGACTCATCTCTTTTTTGTCAGTTTTATTCTCTCAATAAGGAAAGCTAAAAGAAATTGGTACTTGTCTGCTCAATGTAAGAGACTGACAAAAGAAAAACAGGAAAAAAGACTAATATAAACAGGGAAACTGGTTATTTCCCAAATAAATGAATGTAATTTAAAAGATCATGCATACTGGAAAAAAAATATTCCTTATCCAGGGCAGACCCTTCACAGAATTGTTCCTCCTATAGCAGAACATATATATTCATGGTGGAATTGGCTGTGGTTCTAGAATCAGGGTTTGTTTAAACAAAGGTATTTGTTCTTTTCCTCTATTCCATTGTGATATTGTCCTTCTAAGAGTATATTTGTAATGTTCCCACTATGGATGTAGCCTTTCATTCATGTGCAAACTGAAACAGTCTGAGAAGCATTTATTACTGAAACATAGGAAGAAACTCAGAGATAGTACAATTCTTAACTGTGTGTCTGTTGTGTGTGCATGTTTATATGCATTTTCACATGTATGTGGGCTCATGTTAATTAGAGGTTGATGTTAAGTGTTTTCCTTAATGGCTTCCCTCCTTGTTTACTGAGGCAGGGTCTCTTATTTGAACATGGGACTCACCAATTCAACAAAATCTAGCTAGCTAGTTTTTCCCAGGGATCTCATCTCTCTCTTGAGAGTGTCTGTGACTCCCCAGAGGCAATGGGGTTACAAGACAGAGTACCCAGCACACACACGGGCTGTGGATCCAATCCCCAGTGTTCATGCTTATACTCCATGTGCTTTATCCACTGAAGTCATAGTACAGTTATTGGCTAAGGGATGCAATTCATTGGTCAGAAGTGTTTCTAGCCTGCACAAAACCCAAGCTCCTAGCATGAAATAGAATGGGTGTGATGGTACGTGCTTGTAATACCAGCACTCAAGAGGTAGAGGTAGAAGGACCGAAGTTCAAAGAAATCCTCAGTTACACAGTGAGATCAAGGCCAGCTTGGGATACATAATACCCTATCTTAAAACATAAAGAGGGGTTAGAGAGATGGCTTAGTGGTTAAGTGCTTGCCTGTGAAGCCTAAGGACCCTGGTTCAAGGCTCAATTCCCCAGGACCCACGTTAGCCAGATGGATACGGGGACCCACACATTTGGAGTTTGTTTGCAGTGGCCGGAAGCCCTGGCGTGCCCATTCTCTCTCTCTCTCTCTCTCTCCCTCTCTCTCTCTCTCTCTCTCTCTCTCTCTCTCTCCCTCTCTCTCTCTCTCTGTCACTCTCAAATAAATAAAAATGAACAAAATTTTTTTACAGTATTTAAAAAAACATAAAGAGGAAGAAAATCTAGTTAACTGACAGAGGAAGACAAACTCCACGTAAAGACTTCACTGAAAAGAAAATGTAAGACAAGATCAAGGATTAGAAACCCTACTTTTGAGATCCACTATCTAACTTTCTAACTCATGTCTGATGTTTGTCATCATCATAAAGCAAATATCCTGAACTTGAATGGGAGTATGATCATGTTTTTTTTTTTTGTTTGTTTTTGAGGTAGGGTCTCAGTCTACCTCAGGTTAATCTGGAACTCACTAGTTCCAAGTTGGCCTTGAACTCACAGCAATCCTATACCTCTACCTCCCAAGTGGTACAATTAAAGGCATTAAAATCATGACTGGCTTGGGAGTAGAATCTTGTTCTGGCATTTCTGCTGTAAATAGCATCCAGCATCTGCTCTTTTCTAATGGTTCTAATAAAATCTAGGGAATGGAATGATGTCAAAATAAATTTAATAACATACCACATTAACAAACAGTACAGGTGCCATTTTCTGTCTCTTGATTCTATTTTCAAATGCTCTAATCAGGAAAAGAAGAATGAGAAGGACCAGGGGATGAAGGAAGAGGAAACAAAATACAACATGGTCTTCTTAGCAATGGTTTACAAGTTTCAGAAGAATCCCTCTGCATTTTCTGGACCATATCTAACTGTAGGTTTAAACTTTATTAATATACTTTTAAATTCCTAAGAATACGCTTTCTAAATACACTGGTTCCTAAAATTGTTTGAAATTAAAGAGAAGAATACCTATTTAATTGAAGAATGTGATCCTCTTAAAATTAGCCCAAGTAACTTCAGAGGAAAGAAAAAGCAAGAGTTACTACAGATTCCCTAGGTACTGGTAAGTTTTTAAGCCTTTGAGGATCTGAAAAGTACTACTGCTCACCCTTCTTGTTTCAAAAATCACACCCTTTCCTGAATTCTATTTTTCAGCTCACTTGAGGGCCCTTCACAGCAAGCTACAGCCAACACTCAGAACAAGGACAAGTAGGGCACTGGTTGCAGGCGCCTAGTGTTCCTGGGAATTGGAGGATCAGGAACATGCAGAGGACAGAATAGGAAGGAAGGGAGGCTTCCTAGTCCTGTATTGCTGGGCTTGCTGCTCACAGAGGAGGTGAGCGAGCTCATGGAGCTGTGGGACGAGGCAGATGGACTGCACCTCAGGCTGGCATGTGTGGCTCATCGCGTTTATATGCTATATGCATGTGCCCTGGTCAATACTCACAAGGACATTTTAGGAGGCAAGCTAATAGTATCATGATGTGCAGTGATACTGCTCATTTTTGTTTTTTGCTGAGACCCTATGCAAAAATGCATAAATATTTTTACAACATGATAGACAATAAGTAAGCCCACATAACAAAACCATGTCTGGTAAGGTGTGGTGGGGCATACTTTTCATCCTAGCATTCAGGAGTCAGAGGTAGAAGGGTCACTGTGTGTTCAAGGCCAGACTGAGACTACATAGTGAATTCCAACTCAACCTGGGATAGAGCAAGACCATACCTTTAAAAAAAAAAAAAAGAAAAAGAAAAGAAAAAAGAAAAAAGAAAAGAAAAGAATAAAGTCTCTGGCCAGGGTAATGGATCAATGATTAAAGGTTCTTGCTTGCAAAGTCTGCCAGCCTGGGTTCTATCCCTTTGCTACCTGCATGAAGCTAGATGGACAGATGCACAAAGTAGCACATACACCTGCATTCCTTTTGAAGTGGCAAAAGGCCCTGATGTACCTATCCTCCCTTCAGCTTGAAAATAAATATATTTTTAAAAAGAGAATGCCAAGCCACGCATAACACAGTAGGCCTTTAATCCCCACATAATGGGGGTTGTGATAGGAGGATTGCCATCAGTTTAAGGCCAGCCTGTGGCTACTGAGTGAGTTCCATATCATCTTAGATTGGAGTGAGATCTTGCCTCAAAAAAAAAAAAAAAGAGGGTGGGGGGAAATGAATGATACAAACCACTGACTGTTAGATCCATTATAATAAACTAGAAATGTCAGACAGACATTAGAGATTACAACTTTCCAGAATTATGATGCTCTGATAATTAATAAGAAAGGATAGCTTTGAAAAAAATACCTGAAAAAAAGGGCTAAGGAGATAGCTTAGTGGGTAAAGCATTATCATACAAATTTGAGTACCTGACTTCAGATTTCCAGGTCACACATTAAAAAATGTTTAAAAGATTTAAAAATAATAAAGAACATAGAATTGTGCTGGCCCTTAATTTCATCCCCAGCTTGGGCAGTGGAGGGTGTGTATATAATCCGATGGTTTCATTATCAAAGCTGTACTCTGCATGAGAGAATTTCCATGAATCATTATTGTTATATTTGGAAGACAAAGTCCATATATCTTAATGTAGATGTTGTATAGGTAAAATGTTAAGTATAACATCAAGAATCAAGAGATGCAGTAATATACTATATACTGTGACAATGGTCATCAGAACATTCAAAGCTGTATATGGTGGTATAAAGTACAGCACTTGGGAGGTGGAAACAGTAGAATTAAGAGTTCAAGGCCATTCTTGGTTGCATACTGGGTTCTAGCCCAGCCTGGGCTAAAGAATGAGAACCTGCGTCAAAAAAAAAAAAAAAAGACAATATTTCCTCCTCAGAAAACTCATTTCCAAGCCATGTATGGTGCCACATGCCTTTAATCCCAGCACTTGGGCAGAAGAGATAGGAAGATCACTGTGAGTTCAAGGTCAACCTACAGTACAGCAAGACCCTACCTGGAAAAACAAAATGAAATGTTCTAAAATCTCATTTTAATTTTATTACACATACTTTGTGACAGCTTCTGGATCAAGTAAAAGTGCTCCAGATAAAGATGCATCATACATTTAAAAACCAAGCTTATTCCAGCAATAGCACCACAATTTTCCTGAGAGGCCCATCTAACTCCACACTACACCATTCCCCCTTGATAAATTTGGACTATCCAAGAAACTGGACTACACCAGTCTTGGTGCTACCAACCTAGAGGAAGAGAAGGTAAAAATGAAGAGATGAACACAATGGACTAGCTTATTGTATCCCTTTGTGATAACACTAACTGATCATGTGATACATCCCATTATCCCATCAGCAGCTTCTTTGCTTTTTCTTCTCAGTTCTTCAAGAGTTCTCATGAAGACATGCCAATATTACGTGAATGTTCATTATGAGTGATGAACAAACCTATGCAATATGTAGTCACTAATACTGCTCACCAAACTATGCACTTCCTTAGAAACATACCAGATCAGCTAAAGCAAAATTCTACCTCAAAAAACACACACACACAAAGTAAATAAATAAATAAATAAAAATAAAAGTATTACTCACAAGAAATTGCTGGTTGGAATATTTGCTATAAAAGTGAAAACAAAGAAAAAAGTGACCCAGGCTAGAGAGATGGCCCAGCAGTTAAGGCACTTGCTTGCAAAACCCGATGGCCTGTGTTTGATTCCTCAGTTCCCATGTAAGGCCAGATGCACAAAGTGGCACAGGCATCTAGAGTTTATTTGCAGTAGGAAGAAGTCCTAGTACACCAATTCTCATTCTCTCTCTCTCGCTCTCTCTCTCTCTCTCTCCTTGGAAATATATAAAAATAAAGATTTTAGGGCTGGAGAGATTGCTAAGTGGTTAGAGTGCTAGCCTGCAAAGCTAAAGGACTCAAGTTCGATTCCCTAGGACCCACGTAAGCCAGATGCACAAGGTGGCATTTTTGTCTGGAGCTCGTTTTCAGTGGCTGGAAGCCCTAAAACGCTCATTCTGTCTCTCACTTTCCCTCACTCTCTGGCATTTCCCTCACTCTCTTCATTCCCCCTCACTCTCACTTTCCTCCACACTCTCTGCCTCTGTCAGATAAATAAAAGTTTTAAAGCTGAGCATGGTGGTGCACACCTTTAATCCTAGCACTGCAGAGATGGAATTAGGAGGCTCTCCCTGAGCCCCAAGCCCCCCTGAGAGACTTAGAGAATTCCAGGCCAGCCTGAGCTAGAGTGAGACCTTAATTCAAAAGATCAATTTTTTTTTTTTTTTTTTTTTTACTTCTCACACTTTATTTACACGAAGTATTCAAAGTATGGGTCTTTTTTTCATGGTGGGAGGAGTGATTTGAGGTAAGGGTTTCACTCTAGCCCATGCTGACCTTAAATTCACATGGATCCTCCAACCTCTGCCTTGTCCAGCTTGATTTTTTTTTTAATATATTTTTAGAACTGGAGTGATGACTTTGCAAAGCTTAAGGATCCACGTTCAATTCCCCAGTACCCACGTAAAATCAGATGCACAAAGTGGCGCATGTGGAGTTCCTTTCCAGCAGCTAGAAGCTCTGGTGTACCCATTCTTTTCCCTCTCCCCTCTCTTGGCTTGCAAACACATAGAGCGGGAAGGTGAAGAGAATGGGAGTCCCAGAGGTTCTTGTTCCTGAAAACAGAGCTTCTTGCTCACGGTTCGAGGCTTGATTCCCCAGGACCCGCATTAGCTAGATGCACAAGTGGGCCCTCATATCTGGAGTTCCTTTGCAGTGACTGGAAGCCCTGAGGCGCCCATTCTCTCTCTTTCTCTCTCTCCCCTTTCTCTCTCTCTGTTGCTCTCAAATAAATAAATAAAAAATAAACAAAATTAAAAAAAACCCAGATACATGTGCCACTTTGTGATCTGACTTTATGGTGGAACTGGGGAATTAAACACTCACTGACAGGTTTTGCAAGTACGTGCCTTTAAGAGATGAACAACCTCCCCAGTAATTATTAATTACTATCTTTTCATTGTTTTTTTCAATGTTGATTTTTGGTACATGTCCACAAGTCCTGCATTAGTGACACTGTTACAAGCATTTCAGTTACTGCTATCTAACAGTCTGCATCCCTTCTTCCAGCACTCACCTTCTGACTACTTCCTCTTCCTCTTCAGAACATTCTTTGATTTCTATCAAAAAAATTTTGCCAGTCGTGGTAGCACATACCTTTAATCTCAAAACACAGGAGGCAGAGGTAGGAGGTTCACTGTGAGCTCAAGGGCAGCAAGGGTGAGTTCCAGATCTGCCTGAGCTAGAGTGAGACACTATCTCAAAAGTTTTTTTTTTTCAGTACTAGGCATTAAACCTATGCCCTCAAGCATGCTGAGAAAACACTCTATCACTGAGCTATATTCAAGCTCTCACTCTGTACTCTAGGGAGGTCTCGAACTTTCAATCTTCCTGTCTCAGCCCCCATAGTAGCTGGGATTACAAGTCTGCACTACCAGACCTTCTTTAAGCTAGTTTCTTTCTTCTTTCTTTTTTTGTAAGTATATTATTTTATTTGTTTCCAAGGAGAAAGAGAGAGAATGGGCACAAAAGATCTTCTAGCTGCTGCAAATGAACTCAGATGCACATGCCAGTTTGTGCATCCAACTTTACATGGGTACTTGGGGATTAAATGAAGGTTGTTAGACTTTGCCTTAACTGCCGAGTCATTTTTCCCATCCCTCTTATTTTGTTTTCTTCTTCTTTTCCAGGGTTTTTCAAGGTAGGATCTTGCTCTAGTCCAGGCTGACCTGGAATTCTCTATGTAGTCTCAGCTCAGGGTGGCCTCGAACTCACTACCTCTGCCTCCGTAGTTCTGGGACTAAAAGCAGGTGCCACCATGCTGGTTACCTCTTCTCTTTTTAATCTCTGTATGTTTGTTAATGTGTACATGTGTTCATGTGTGTTAGTGTGGGCACATGCATGCCACAGCACATATGTGGAGGTCAGAGAAAAACCTCAGATGTCATCCTATCATCCTTGCCTTCCATCATATTTCAGGCAGGGTATCTTTTATTTTTTACCACTTCATATACCAGGGTAGTTGGCCAGCAAGCATCCAGGAATTCTCCTGCCTCCACTTTCCATCTTGTCATTATAAACAAGACAAGAGAAAGCCAGCTTCTTTTAGGCAGTTTAATTAGGAACAGGAGACCAAAGAGAGAAACCAGAAGATGTCACCCTGACTGCCTTGGCAGAACTGGAGCTCCTGTCTGATCCAGTTTCATTTGCAATGGTGGCAGCACCCCCTGATGCTCCCACAGTCTAGTGCATGACCTAGGTGGGCTAATCTTTGGATCAGCTCCCTTAACCATGAGCCAGTCAGGTCTTCCTTTAACATACCCGAGTCTGACAACAAAACTCATTTAATTAGCTATAAAGGACGTATCACCTGCCACCCTGCCTTTCTTCACTGTGATCTCCTCTGTCTGAACACACATGTAAATTGGCTTCTCTGTCACAGACAGGTTGCATTGAGCCTTTCCCTATTTGCCTTCCATTATTTGTGTCATGTTTGGTGGTAATTTCTCTCTTTGATTACAGGTATGACTTTTCTTCAACCTCTTAGTGTACCACATGAATATATCCTCTAAAACTGGACTGCTACATGTGCAATTCCTCTAAATTTGGGGTCTATTCTGTGCATGATGTGATTTTCTTTATGCCCAATTTCTCTGCCATCAGTGTGTGCTCCAATACTTTCCCTTTGTTATTTTTTTAATTTGCAAGTAGAGAGAGACACAGAGAGAATGGGTATGCCAAGGTATATAACCACTGCAAACAAACTTCAGACACATGCACCACCTTGTGTATCTGGGTTTATGTGCATATTGAGGAATGAAGCCTAGATCCTTAATGCCTTAACCAGGCTTAACTTTCATGGGATGTTAGCTTTACAGTAAATTTGATGCCACCTGAGCTACATAAAACCCTGTGTCAAAAATATGGGAGGGGTTCAGGAGATGGTTCAGAGGTTAAGGGCAATTGGCTGCAAAGCTTTCTGGCCCAGGTTCAATTCACACATATCCATGCAAAGCGAGATGTAAAAAATGACCTGACCATCTGGTGTTCATTTGCTGTGGCAGGAGGCCCTGGCACACCTAGATACACACAAGTAAATTATATAAAAAATTATATTTTTATTTACTTCTTATTTTATGTTGGCTGTTTTATTTTCTGAGGCAGAGTCTCCTTGTAGCCCAGGCTGACCCTGAACTCATGGCAATCCTCATATCTCAGCCTCAAAAATGCTGGGATTACTATTATTGTGTTCTGCTGAAATATGCAGCAAATCTCACTGACAATAAATTAGACTGGCCTCAAATTCCCTGTGTAGCCAAGAATGACCTTGAAATTCTGATCCTCCTGCCTCTATCTCCAAAGTACTAAGATTACAGGTGTGAGCCATCACAACCAGTTATGCTATGCTGGAGATAACCCAGGGCTTCTTGCATGCTCAGCAAACAGCCTACCCACTGAGAAACAACTCTAGCCCAGGCTAATTAAAATCTGTCCTGTTAGAAACAAGTTCAATATTCGGCCAGAAGGTTGAATGTTCTCAACTTTGAAACACAGGAAATAACAGAATCTTCTGTGAACAACTACTCTATCCACCATCACATAAAGTCATGCTGACATTTAGAAGGATGAGGAGCAAGATGCAGATTTTAGAGACAAGTATGGTCTACATAAAATGACCCTGCCTCTAAACAGGCATAGTGGCACATGACTTCAAAGGATCAGTTCAAGGTTATGATGGGCTAGGTAGTGCCTTTGAAGCCAGCCTGGCTTACTACATAGAACTCACAAAAAGACAAGCCAAGTGTGGTGGAGAATGTCTGGAATCTCAGTACTGTCTCACTCTCTCTTAAGAACATAAATATTTTTAAAAGCATACTTGTACATTGTTTGGGAGGGTGCAAATGGTAAAGGCTTTTAAGGCTACACTCCAATGTGTGCATCAATTTAAAATATTTAAATAAAAAATTAATATTTATAGGGGGAAAAATAGGAATAGGGCTGTAGAGATGGCTCAGCCATTAAGGCATTGGTCTGCAATGCAGAGGGACTGAGGTTTGATTTCCCCAGTACACACATAAAAGCAGGTATACAAAGGGGCACATGCATCGAGTTCATTTGCAGTGGATAGAGGCTCTGGTGGGCCCATTCTCCATTCATTCTCTCTGTCTCATAAATAAATAAAAGTAAAACAAATAGGAGTGGTAACATACTCCTTTAATCCCAGTACTTGGAAGGCAGAGGTAGGTGTATCACCATAAATTCAAGGCCATCCTGAGGCTACATAGTGAATTCCAGGTCAGCCTGGGCTAGAGCCAGACCCTACCTCAAAAAAGGGGGTGGGGGATGCTGGGCTGGAGAAATTGCTTAGTGGCATTTGCCTGTGATGCCTAAGAACCCAGGTTCAACCCAGGTCCCCATTTTTCACAAAAGCCAGATACTCAAAGTGGTTAATTTGCACCAGCAAGAGGACTTCAGGTGCTTATACTCTCTCCTTTTGCAAATAAATGAATAGAAAAATAAATATTGAGAACAAGAAAATCTTAGTATCAATTATTGGTGAAAGTGCCCTGGGAGCAACTTATAAAAACTGAAAGTTTGTCACCTTAAAAGTAATGGGCTAGGGCTAGAGAGATGGCCTAGTGGTAAAGGCACTTGCCAGCAAAGTCTAAAGATCCAGGTTTGATTCCCAGGCACCCACTTAAGCCAGATGCACAGCATGGTACATATATCTGGAGTTTGTTTCTAATGACTAGTGCCTGTGGCATGCCTATTTTCTCTTTTGCTGTGTCTTTTTTTCTCTCTCTATTTCTCTGATTCTTTCTCTCTCTGTCTTTCTCAAATAAAATAAAATATTTTAAAATAATAATAGTAATAATAATTCGCTGGAGAAGTAGCTCAGTGAAGACCCAAGTTTGATTTTACAGTACCCATATAAAGCCAGGTAGACAAAGCCAGATTATTTTGCATGAGCCCATAGGACACTTTTGTATAGCACCTTGCTATGTAGTCCAGTGAGGCCTTGAACTCTCAGTCCTCTTGCTTTCCCAGTGCCATGATTAAAGGGATGTATTAGAATACCTCACAAAATTTTTATTTATGAATATACTAAATCAATTTAAAATTATTAAGATAGATATTATGATACTTAGAATATGATCTAGTTATGAATATTCTAAATTTCTTGGGTTTTTTTTTGTTTGTTTGTTTGTTTTTTTGGTTTTTCAAGGTAGGGTCTCACTCTGGTCCAGGCTGACCTGGAATCCACTATGTAGTCTCAGTGTGGCCTCAAACTCATGAGATCCTCCTACCTCTGCCTCCCAAGTGCTAGGATTAAAGATATGCACCACCACACTGGCTAAATTTCTTGTTTTTAATATTTATTTATTTGAGAGGATGAAGGAAAGATAGAATGGGCATCCTAGAGCCTCCTGACACTACAAACTCCAGATGCATGGAACCCTTTGTACATCTGGCTTTTTGTGGGTACTGGAAAATGGATTCTGGGCCATTAGGCTTTATATGCATGTGCCTTAAGCTGCTGAGCCATCTCTCAGTGCTCTTCTTTTTAGTTTTTTGAGAGAGAGACTTACCCTGTGGTGCAGACTAGCCTATGTAGACCAGTTTGGCCTAGAACCTGTGATCCTCTGATCTCTTGAGTAATGAGATTAAAGGCATGCATGCTTATAACTGGCTTATAAGTATAACTTATTTAACTTTGCAGTCAATTTTTTATCCCTTTAAGATATTTATCAGAGAGAGAGAGAGAGAGAGAGAGTGAGAATGCGATGTGCCAAGGCCTTTAGCCACTGCAAACGAACTCCTAATGTATGCACCACCTTGTGCATCTGGCTTACATGGATACTGGGGAATCAAACCTATGTCTTTAGGCTTTGCAGGCAAGCACCTTAACCACTAAACCATTGCTCCAGCCCTTTTAAAATTCTTTTTGTGTGTTCTTATGTGTATGTTTGTATGTGTGTGGGTGCATATATACACGTGTGTGCATATGTGTAGTCTGGAGGACAATCTTGGATGTAATCCTCAGGTACACTGTAAACCTTTCTTTGAAACAGGATCACTTAGTGGACTGGAGCACCCTGGTTAGGCTAGAGTATCTGGCCTTTGAGCTCCAGGGATCCACCTTTCCCCATCTTCCCAGTGCTGGAATATTAGTGTACACCACCACACCCAGCATTTATGTAGGTATCGGGGATTGAACCCAGGTACCTCATGCTAGAGATGGAGAGTCGAGCATTTGATCTCCCAAGTTGCATGCTTCATATTTCCAAATCAATGATTTCTATATTTAGAAAGTGCAGGTTAGTGGTACAGTGACACACACCTCTCATCTGACACGAGGGACGGGGTGGAGGTGCACGGGGAGTTTGAGTGCAGCCTGCACTATGTGTGAACTTCCCCAGAAAGACAAGAGCAGCCTGTGAGGCAGAGGAGCAGAGGACACACTGATGTCTGACATTCTGACTCACCACTGCGTGGTCTCCTATCTCGAGCTCTCATTCTCCTTTCTTTCTTTTCTTTTTTTTAAAATTTTTTTAAATGTGTGTTTATTTGAGAGTAAGATAGAGAGGGGCCAACAGGCAGATAGAGTGAAATAGAGAATGGGCATGCTAGGGCCTCTAGCAACTGCAAACCAACTGCAGACACATGTTCCCTCTTGTACATCTAGCTTACGTGGGTCCTGGAAAATCAAACTGGAGTCCTTAGAGTTCACAGGCAAGTGCCTTAACCACTACGCCATTTCCCCGGCCTCTGTTCTCCTTTCTTGACTGAGCCAGGCTCTGAAGGTTGGAGGTTGGCTCGCTAGCGGTTTTGCAAGGTGGCTGATCTGGCAATTTCCTTTGCTGCTGACTGGGAGGATTTGTGGGGAATGTCTGTGGGGCAGCTGTGGAGGAGGACACCATGCTGGCTGCAAAAGAGGATGAAGTGGCAGCTCAGGACGCATGAGGTGTCTGCAGAACACAGGCTTCATTGTCTGCCTGCACCTTCCTTGTTATTAATCCAACATGGATTTATTATGTATTTTGAATAAATTTCACACTTCTGCATAAAGTGTACATTCACACTGAGACTACCACTTGCTAGGCATATGATCTCAAGCTGTGGCATAGCCTCTATGGGGTTTATTTTTTGCAGCTTTAAGAGAAAAATAACATCTCCCTTGAGGACTTTAAAAGTGAGGATTAAGTGAAATAATATATTTATTTATACTGTGTATAAATGAATCAGTTAGCTCCTGCATCTCCAGAACCTGTTCCTGGTATTGTTTTATGCCAGGGAACAAAGTAAGACAGCCCAGTGTGTGCTCAGAGAGATCTGAGAAAGAAATTGGCCGACAGGAAAGCAGCACTCTGGGTAGTACAAGGAACCAGTGCCGGAAGGAGATGGGACCTTGGAAAGAGCAGCCAGGGAAGACCTCCTGGAGGAAGTGAGCCACTGGCCTGAGGCCTGGTCAGCAAGAAAGTATGAGCAAAGTTGAGAGAGCACTAGAATTATAAGCAATAGATTTCTGTTTATAACTTCCCAGCCTGAGATATTTTGTTATAGCAGCCTGAATCAACTTTAGCTCAGGTATAAAATGTCCATGGAAGATGTCCCTCATTGAGCTGGTTAATTAACATCATAAAGTGTTTTATACTAGACTAGTATTTTTTAACTCCATGGATAAAATGTGGAGGAGTCCAGGAAAGCATGTAAAGGAGAAAGCAAAGGAAATACCTTAACATTGTGAACAAGTAACTATTTTCACATCTGACAGTAAATTAACTAAATTAAAAGTGAACAAGTAGCCAGGTGTGGTGTGAGGATTGCTAGGAGTTTGAGCTACAAAGTTCCAGATCTGCTGGGACTACAGTGTGACTCTACCTCAAAAACATAAAGGAACAACTAGGGCTGGGATATAGCTCAGTGGAGAAAGGTGCTTGCTTGCAAAGCCTGTTGAATAGAGCTGAATCCCCAGCACCCATGTAAACCCAGATCCAAAAGGTAATGAAAAATCCATCATATAACTGCAGTGGCACCCCCCACACATACATATACACAAATCAACAATAAAATACTTTAAAAAAATATTTCATTTATTTATTTACTTGAGAGAGAAAGAGAGAGAAGAATGGGAGTGCCAGGGCATCCAGCCACTGCAAACAAACTCCAGACGCATGTTCCCCCTTGAACATCTAACCTACATGGGTCCTGGGGAATTGAACCTGTGTCCTTTGGCCTTGCAGGCAAGTGCCTTAACCACTAAACCATATCTCCAGCCCAATAATAAAATGCTTTCCAACAAATGAATAACTAGGGTTGGAGAGATGGCTCAGCAGTTAAGTCATTTGCCTGAAAAGCCGAATGACCTGGAATTGATTCCCCAGCACCTACGTGAAGCCAGGTCCACAAGATGGTGCATGGGTCTAGAGTTCATTTGTAGTGGCTAGAGGTCCTGGTACACCCATTCTCTATCTCCCTTCCCCCCCCCCATAACTAAATAGTAAATGTTTTAAATGAACAAATAAAAAAAATTGGTCTTAAAAACAAAATATTTCCAGGCACACACCTTTAATACCAGCACTCAGGAGGCAGAGGTAAGAGGACCACCATGAGTTCAAGGTTGCCCTGAGACTACATATCAAGTTCCAGGTCAGCCTGGGCTAGAGTGAGACTCTACCTTACCAAAATAAAACAAAATATATTTTAAAAAGTGGTGGCACCTGTCTTTAATACCAGCATTTAAGAGGCTGAGATAGGAGGATGGCTGTGAGTTCAAGGACAGCTACATAGTGAATTCCAGGTCAGCCTGGGCAACAGTGAAACCATATTTCAAAAAAAGGGGTGGGGAGGCTAGAGAGATTGCTCAGCAGTTAAAGCTCTTGCCTGCAAAGCCTAAAGACCCGAGTTCAATTAGACAGTACCTATGTAATGCCAGATGCACAAAGTGGCACATGCATCTGGAGTTTTTTTGCAGAGGGAAGCACCACTGGTGTGCCTATTCTCACTCTCTCAAATAAATTAAATAAAAAGTACATATTTTTTAAAGTTGTACTTTATTGGCTAAGAATTCCAAATATAAAATGCTGCATTTTAACAAAACTTTTTCAAATGCTTTGAATAAAAAAATATATATATTTAAATATATTTTATTAATTTATTTGAGAGAGAGACAGAGATAATGGGCATGCTAGGTCCTCCAGCCATTGCAGATGAACTCCAGATACATGAGTTCCCTTGTGCATCTGGCTTATGTGGGTCCTGGAGAGTTGAACTAGGATCCCTTTGCTTTTCAGACAAATGCCTTAACTGCTAAGCCATCTCTCCAATCTAAGAAAATATAAAGTGGTCTTTTTCGAATAAACATTTTGAAATTAGGGGTTAGAAGGATGGCTTAGTTGCTAAAGGTGCTTGCTTGCAAAGCTTACAGACATGAATTCAATTCCCTAGTACTCAGCTATAGCCAGATGAACGTGACCCATGCATCTGTATTCTAAGTGGCTACAATAATGGTGGCAGAGCCAGGAGAATCCAAAACTTGTGGGCCAGTTAGTCTGCTGTATATTTGAAATAAGGCAGGTTGTTTGCAGCAGCAAGAGTCTCAAAATCTCAAAGCAGGTGAAGCGCAGACATCTGGAAGCTGTCTTCTGATCTCCACACATGCACTGTAGCACTTGTGCCCCCACATACATATAACATGGTGATGTAAGCATGTATTTATGGATTTTAAGAAATCACCTTTAATCACTGAGCCATTTATCTAGCCTGAAGTATATTTTAAAGGGATTTATTAGCCTAAAGACAAGTAGTTAATACAACAACATATTCAATTTATTTTATATCATCTAGTGTCATGAACTTGGTATGGTACCTAGAAACCACACGATTCATAAGAGGGGTGCTAGTCTGGCTGAATTGGTGAGCTCCAGGTTCATTGAGAAATCTTGTCTCAAAAATAATGTGAGGGATGAAGAGATTTCTCAGTAGTTAATGACACTTGTTTTCAAAGCTGACTGCCCATGTTCAATTTCCCATCCATACCCATGTACAGACAGATGTCCAAAGAGGTGCATGGTCCTGGAGTTCATCTACAATGGTAGGAGGCACTGATGTGTCTGTATTCTCTCTCTAGATCTCTGTCTCCCCACTCTTTCTCTATCACTTTAGATATATTTATATTTTAAATATTTATTAAACAAAAAATAACATGGAAAGTGATTGAAGAAGATCCCAAAAGTGAACCTCTCACTTTCACATGCACCCCTCACACAGGTACATACACACCCATACATAAGTCATGCATGTGTACAACATATTTGTAATATTTGTTTATTTCTAATGAATCAATATTTTAAATATCAGTTTTACTTTCTAATATGGTGAATATACCAATAGATGTAAACTATATAAACAAGCTGGACATGGCATTGTGTCACCCTACCCAGCTTGTTTATCACCAGCCCCAGGTGAGGGAAGTAATACAGACTTCAAGCCAGATAGGGCTATATATTGAGTCTTCCTGAGAAAAGTAAAACTTATGGAAATAAAAATAAGGAAAATATATTCACTGATGCCCTCATCTGCAATCCCAGTATTCAGGAGGCTGATAAAGGAGGATGGTGAGTTCCAAGCCTCCAGGAGCCACAAAGTGTCTGAAACTAGTGTAGTCTAAAAGAAGAAAACCTTACTGGCAATGAAATTCAAACTGAACCATAACAATCAGACACACAAATGTGCATGCATGTAATATTCACTAGGGAAAGCATGGGTAACTCCTTAAATTTACTTCATTAAATTAAGTTGGAACAAATCACTACACAGGAAAGAGGCTGCATATTCAAAGACTAAGGGGAAAGTGAAAAACCAAGAAAGTTCCAGAAAGCAAACAAATGAGAGAAGAAGGCCTGGCAATATCAAAAACATTCCACTAACCACCATCGTGAGACAGGAATCAACTTGGCACATTTGTGCCATTAGCATCCAAAGAGAGAGCCCACAAAGCCAAGAAAACCAGAGAACACCATGGGGCCAAAGACACACCATGCTAGTCAATCAGGAGTGAAGCTTCACACTCAAAATGGTCACACAAAGGAAGACGAGTCCCACATAGCCACCTATTGGTTAAGCATAACACAGAGCCACTGACCAAGAAAAAGTGTTTGGAGGCCAGGTCCAGCATTGCAAAGCAGGGGAGGAAAAGGTCAGCTTAGACTACTAAACCTTGTGGTCTGTCACCAATGACATGCCTTTCCAGTATGGCTCCACCTGCCAAAGACTCCACCAGATAGGACTTGAGTATGATACTTAATCACAAACACTTAAGGCTATGGGAACACTTCACATAAAAGCTATTACACTATTGATACCACACTGATCTAGAATTTACAGAAATCTGCCTGTCTTTGTGTCCCAAGTATAGAGCTATCACATGGGGCTAAAAAGATTTTTTTAAAACATACTATGATGGTATGTGCTTATAATCTCAGCACTAAATAGGCTGACCTAATGGCCAGCCAAGGAATGTATTAACTCCCTGTGCAAAAAGAAAATTAGAAAAGTAAACAAGTTAAAGTGAATCACTATAGACCAACACCTGTAATTCTAGCACACAGGCAGCAGAAGGAGGATGTGTGTTTCCAGGCCACGCTGGCTTACCTGGTGAATTAGAGGAAAGCCCGAGCTACACAGTCAGATACTGTTTCAGAAAACTGAGAAAAGATAAGGACCATCTGCCTATGAATTTGTGGCCATATTTAATCATATAAATGTTCAATTCAAATGTTTATAAACTACTGAAAACCTCATATTCAATCTAATTGTACCCAACTAGTCTATACAAACATAAAATTGTTAAATTCCAGCACTTACTTTTTTAAAACTTTTTATTTATTTATCTGAGAGAGAGAAAGAGAGATACTGACAGAGAGATAGAAAATGAGAATGGATATACCAGGGCCTCTTACTACTGCAAAGGAACTCCAGACACATGTTCCATTTTGTGTATCTGGTTTTATGTGGATATCGAGAAAGTAAAACCCGGCCCTCAGGCTTTACAATCAAGAGCCTTTAACTACTGAACCATCTCTCCAGCATCCTCCCCCCCCCCACATTTTCTTTGTTTTACAAACACCAATAAGCGAAATACAAATGTTTCTTTGTGAATCCTCATTCTCAGCATTACTAGTACACTGGATTTTATATTTTGCATAGATAATTTGTCCTACAAACTCTAGGAACCTAGCAGCAAGAACACAAACCTCTTATGTTCTGAGTGATTACAGGTTGGCTTTCCACCTGACATCTCACAGGAGAGATCCACTCTCCACCTGGATCTCACAGGAAATGACAATTTCCCACCTAACATCTGACAAGAGAGATCCACTTTTTATCTGATCTGACAGAATAGATCTGCTTTTCCCCTTAACATTTGGCAAGAGAGGGACACTTTCCACTTGACATTTGGGTTGAAACTTGCTTCCCATCTGATGTCTGCAGAGGGAGACCTGCTTCCCACTTGACATCTGAAAAGCCTGGCTTGCACATGCACAGTAAATGAATGTGTTGTTAGCCAATGAGTGAAACAGGTTTATGACACAGGCACCCACTGTGTTTAACACAGTTGCTTGGCAACCTTTCTCTGGTCAACTGCTCTGGTGGTTGTCAGATGCTCAACTGTCGCGCCCACCTCGCCAGCAAGGAAGACGCCACAATCAGGATTCTTCTGTACACACTTTATTGGGGACTGCCAAGCTGCTAGATGCGAAGACCTCGAACCAGGAAAGGCCACGGGTTATATAGGGTTCTTGACTGCATGTCCACTAATGATTGGTTACCAAAGGACATGTGACCACCAGTGATTGGTTACTCCCTGGATACCTCATTAGCATCTGCCCACACCAGGTTGCTTGCATAAGTGAACATGCGCACTGTGCTTATTTACTTCAACTGTGACCAAGAAGAAACCAGAAACTGGCGCCATCTTGTAATGGCGTCTGCACGGCTCCTTACATCTCCCCCTTTTTTATTATCTAGACACCAAGAGACCAAATCACCGATCTAGCCTTTCCCACTTCTGGCAACAGGCGATCAAGGTTATAAGGCCTTGGAAAACTCACAACTCACCTTATCCCATGCAATGAGTTATTCCTCAAGGATGTGCAAAGGCTGAGTGTGAATTAAAACTAGAAGTCTTATGCCTAACCTGGTGCAATGAGAACAAGCTCTCAGGGTGCAAAGGCCACAAGACAGCTTAACAGAGGAGAGAAATGTACAGGTCAAGCAATTGTAAAATTACGCACAGGCACATCAGGCAATTACCAAAGAAGCCCAGGGTAAACACCAATCCTCGGCCTCAGCTCATTATTGTTTCAGAGTTATCAACCAAGCATTAGGTGAATGTCCTGTTTCCAGTGCAGCAAATGCTTGCACTAGCATGGTATTGTCTCTGAGTCTTTGACTTTGCATCTTACAGAAACATCAAAGACATCCGACTGTAGCAGTGATCATCAACAGCATCATGAAACCCATTCCAGCCCATTCCTTCAAATAGAGGGTAGCTTTCTGTATCCAGTCCGATAATCCCGTAGCCAAAGACAAGTCCACTCGTGTTGAATTCACATGGGTAATAGCAAGTCGAAGTTCTCGTACAGATTGATCAAATTCAGTAGTCCAGTTAGTAAGCAAATAATGTGATAGTTGGCGTGACAGATTTGCAGCATAAGTGAAATTATGATATTGAACAGAGGTTATACACAATCCAGACATTTTCCATTCACATCCCAATTGTGCCAATTGCCATAAAGTATCAACTTGTTCTTGCACTAAATCAATTCTTTGATTAACAATCATTAACCCTCCTCTTAATCTCGCATTAATAGAAGTCATGCATTACAGGTAGAGGTTTTGGGAATACTGAGAGTATTCCCCAACGGGGTTCTGTCCATATCCCCGGCAGGTTGAACAGGGGTAATATCATCAGCACAGCAATCACAATCTTCATCCTTTTCAGGACTCTTTGACCACTCGTGTCAGTCTGGCAGGAACCCAAATGGGATTATCTTGATCCTGTGGAAAAACACAAACAGCTCCCCTGGATCTTATTAAAACTGGATCCGGGCCCTTCCATTGATTAGATATAACATCTTTCCATTTTATTTTTTCTGAAACTGGTGATGGTGGCAGACAATGCCTGTCTGCTGCTGACCTACCCATCACGTCCAAATTTAAAAAATTAAGTGTAAAAAGAGCTAGGGAAATAGTTCCTTTAGGTCCCAACGTCGTGGGGCCTATTCCCCCTTTTTGTTTAGATAAATATGTCTTGAGTGTACCATGAGCACGTTCCACAATTCCTTGTGCTTGTGGGTTATAAGGTAGTCCTGTTTTGTGTTCTACACCTAAGCGTTGACAAAATTGCTGAAAAGTCTTTGAAGTATAGGCCGGACCATTGTCTGTTTTAAGACTGTAGGGTTTTCCCCAAGCAGCCCAGGCCTCCAAGCAATGAGTGATGACATGGGACACCTTTTCCCCAGCAAGGGCCATGGCATGTATAATACCAGAGTAAGTATCCACAGAGACATGAACATATTTTATTTTTCCAAAAGCAGGAATATGAGTTACATCCATTTGCCACAAATGTAAGGGGCGCAAGCCTCAAGGATTAACGCCCAGACAAGGAGTATGTCTGAACTCTGTACAATTAGGACATTGGAGTACAATATTTCTAGCTTCAGCTCTAGTTAGCTGAAATTTATATCTTAAGGTTTAAGCAGGAACATGATACAGTTTATGAAAATCTACAGCAGCTTCATACTTGTTTGCAACCCAAAAAAGGTGTTTTGTGGCGACATCAGCCAAATCATTAGCTCTAGCCATAGGGCCAGGTAACAGAGTGTGAGCTCGAATATGTTGTATAAAAAAGGGATGACACCTATTTCTGATAGAATTTTGAATATCATGAAAGATATGTGCTACTTTACTTTTAGCATTAATAGGTCCAGCAACTTCTAATTGTTTAACAGCATTTACAACATAATGGGAGTCTGAGATAATATTAATAGGTCTTGAAAATTGTCGCAACACCAAAGCAACTACTGCACATTCCACCAATTGCGGGGAAGTTAAATTAAATTGCAATTGTACTGGCACTTGGTCAATAACATAGCTCCCCAGACCTGTCTTTGATCCATCAGTATAAATGTCTATAGCTCCTAAAAGAGATTGAGAACTAGTAATCCTAGGGAAAATTATTTCTTGAGTGAGAGCAAACTGTAATAGTGGATGTTTAGGATAATGGTTATCTATTTCTCCAGAAAAGATGCATCTTAAAATGGCCCACATATCAATAGTGGCACAGAGAGTTTGAACTTGAA